>NW_026559222.1:0-72485 GCF_026930045.1 Uloborus diversus | reverse complement strand
GTAATGATGTATGGATTTATGTTAGGATTACATTAAACATAGTTAAAAAACGTTAAATTACGTTGTTTAATCATTAAAAAAAATAATAAAACCTTGAAACCGTCAACAAATTACGCAATTAAAGTGGGAAAATTGCACGTAGACATTTTTTAGTCATCAAATTGAACAAAAAAAAAAAAAAAAGAAATGTTACAGATAAATTACAATATTAAATCAAAATAGGAATATTTTTATACTTATTTAAAATTTATGAATAGAAAAGTTTGCATTTTTCATGAAAGCTATAACTGTGGCATAAATTTTGCTGAAAAAAGAAATAGCCATGAAAAGAGCGAGGTTCTTTAAACGCCGCTACAATAAACAAACACAATATTTACACCAAGTTAATAACTGAATACATATACTACTTGGTCTGATGTTTGCACACGTAATATTGAACAATTTGATTGTTTAAATCTTTTATGAAGCTTTTCAAACAAGTTCAAATTAAATGTTTCAATTTAACAATTTTCTGAAATTTAAAAAATTGCATAATAGAAAATCCTTGAAACTTTTCTATAAAAAACGAAAATATCTTATTCATTGATTTTATATAATTACATAAAAATAGCTACTTACAACAGAAAAAAAATCGATCGCTATTATTGATGCAAAAAACATGGCGCATTAAGAAATATAGGTGAAACAAGTATGAGAAATACGGAAAAATGACATTTCTTGACTAAAATTAATAATCGCTAAATATTTAAGAAATGCTTGAAACGACGAGGGAGGGTTAGGGGGAGTCACCCTCTGATTTTGGAGTAACTCACACTTCGGCCTCATTTTTACTTCCTTTTACAAAAAAAGGAAGTATGTGCGAAAGAAATTTCACTCAAAAATCCGCCTTAATTTCCATTTTGCTCACCCCTAAATGAATGTTGACTGTTTTTTTGAACCCGACCACCCGCGGATAAGTGCCTAAGAACGTATAGACCCTGAAATATCCATTTTGACAATACCCTAGTTAATTACAACGAATTTTCTCGTGACGTCCATATGTATGTATATCGTATAACTCAAGAACGGTATGTCCTAGAAAGTTGAAATGTGGTACGTAGACTCCTGGTGGGGTCTAGTTGCGCACCTCCTCTTTTGGTTGCAATCGGGTGTTTTTAGAGGGGTCTTTTGCCTCTTTTTGGGGGGAGGGGAATCATTGTTAATTTCGATGCAAACTCAAGTGGTGGTATAATTTGGCGGACACTTGACGATAATTTGCCAGTCTTTTGGTCGCCAAGTTTTGTTACCAACTTGGCGACAAATTTGGCGATTAAAAAAATATATTTATTATTTTTTTTAATCTGGTTTCAATTTGGCCACTGTTGGTGATATTTAAAGAGTTTTAACTATTGAATCACATTAAAATTGCCAATAATGGAAAAATAACATTAAGTTGGGGGGAAAAGAATTCATGTGATGCACACTTTAGCTCGTTTTAGTACAGAACCGCTACCACCAACGCCTCGGAAGAGTTTCTGAATCTACTTCAGCACTTCCGAAGAAAAAATTCAAGTCCCTTTGATTTCCGAATTATGTCACTATTCAAAACGTCTTTAATCAATTTCTTACATTAATGCTCTAATGTCTTCCTAAACAATAGATAAAATTTGAAAAAAAATCTCTAGTTTTATGAATGGTATTTGTTTTAAAAAACTCAGAAGTACAACTAGAGTTTAATTTCAGAAATTGAGGGAGTGGGAGGAGGGGCACGCAAGTGTTCTCGGAAATTAAAAAAATAGTCATAAAAAATAGAGTTCAAAATAATCATGAACATTGAGCAGAAAAACCCTTTCAAAACTTGTACCCGAGTTTGTTTTGACGTGCAGTGGCGGATTTAAAATATAGCAAATGTTGCAATTGCGCGAGAGGCCTCATAACCACAGGGACACCGTAGGAGTTACAACAATTCTTCTGATAAATGTTTTACAACTTCTATGATAGAGAAATAGGGCTCCAAAATGTATTTCGACGGGCCTCAAACTTGTAACTCCACCGAAGCGATACAGAAAAGATTGCATTACTGTGATTCATATTACAAATATCGAAAAATTACAAATTATCTTCGGTTCAACTGGAATCTAATAAAATGACACAAAAATCGGTTTCGCCATCTCATATTTGTTTCCATAGTCTCTAAATCGGCAATATATCACCAAATGATCGTCAGTCTGAGACGCTATATTAGTTTTGCATTGAAATAAGTAATTAATAGCCACAAAAAAATGAGTAAACAGGCTTTTCAGAACACGCGATCGAAAACAAAAAGGGAAGTGCACAACTGGAACGTACGCACACCCCACATGCGAAAATTTATCCTTCTACAGCTTACCATTTTTGAGTTATAATTTATGAGAGATACATACGTACATCCAGCTGCAAGAAACAAAGCAATAATTAACTTGTTTGGTACCTAAGAATGCAATATTAAAAACTCTTTCATGGGTGACAGATAGGGGTGTCATACTGAAATTTAAGTAAACAATTTTGTATGAAAACAGTAACTCCCTTTACTTTGTATTAAAAAGTAAAACAGCAAAGGTCATTTTTTTTTTCAAAAACATCGGCCAATTCCATCGGCTTTTCGATGTTTTTTAAAGCCGATGGGCCGATGTTTCCTGCAATTTAGCATCGGCCGCCGATGCAGATGCCGATGGCTAAATTGTTGAACCATCGGCGCCGATGCATCGGTCGAGTCCTACTATTAATAATTAATTCTATTTTCAATGGTAAATATTTATATTACAAATCTTAAACTAAGTTGAAAGTTAGGATTTCAGAATAAAAATAGAGCTTTTTTTATTTACAGGAAAGAAGTTCTTTAAACAAGAAAGAAAGTATAATGGATTTATTAAAATACCCAAATTTAAGAAGATCTACATTTCATCAGTTCTTCATCTGGTAAAAGATAATTTCGTTTGTTTATGTCACAATGAATATTGTTTATGTCACAATGAATACTTCTTAATCTTGTTATATATTTTAAAGCATTTATGGCTCAATAGTTAATACAGTGGGGTGAACTTTTTTTTCAGAAATTGCTGTCATATTTAAATAAGGTAGCTTTTAATTGCAAAATTTTTTATTAACAAAAATCTTCATCTACTAGACAACAGTTTTCCACACGAAGTATATCATGTCTTAAGTGTTTCTATACTGATATCCATAGGAAGAAACGAATTTATAATGATAGTATATGTAGTACAGTCGAACTCGCTTATAAAATACTATACTGATAATTCTATCCTGATTATAAATTCTATACTGATATCTATAGGAAGAAACGAATTTATAATGAGAGTATAGGTAGTACAGTCGAACTTGATTATAAAATACTATACTGATAATTCTATACTGATTATAAATTCTATACTGATATCTATAGGAAGAAACGAATTTATAATGAGATTATAGGTAGTACAGTCGAACTTGACTATAAATTACTATACTGATTATAAATTCTATACTGATATCTATAGGAAGAAACGAATTTATAATGAGAGTATAGGTAGTACAGTCGAACTTGATTATAAAATACTATACTGATTATAAATTCTATACTGATGTCTATAGGAAGAAACGAATTTATAATGAGAGTATAGGTAGTACAGTCGAACTCGCTTATAAAGAGCGCAAAGGAACCGCGATATTTGCTCGTTGTAACCAAGTGCTCTGAAAAATAATTAGTGAAATAAATCATGAAAATTAATCATAGTTGGGTGATTCTCCAAAATCCTAACAATATTATGTCCCCGTAGCCTAACACAAAAATTGTTTAACCCACGAAACCCAGAAAGTGTTTTCATTTTTTTAATAGTTAGAAATAACTTATCTGATGTTATTCACTGTTATTAAAACAATAACTCATTTAGTTTTTTTTACAAAAATTTTTGAATAACGTCCCCATCCGTTTTTCAAATGGACTTAAATTATTCAAACACTTTCTATCAACATTCCACAAATTCAATTTGTAGTACAAAATTAAGCATACTTAAAGGTGTAAAATAGCATTCTTTAAATAAATTTAATTACTTAAATCATCAAGGTACATCGTTTTAAGCTTTGTCCATAGGTTTTCATATCATTCTCCTGTCCTAGGAATGAGTTCAATTATTATAGACTAGCCGCCTGCGGCGACCAGCTGGTTCGCCTTCTTACGCCATTCACCTTTCTATGCAAGCAGCCACCTACGGCGGCTGTTTGGCTAACTTGTCATTTACCTTTTTACTTCAAGTTTGCCGCCTTCGGCGGCTGTTTAAACAAATTTGGCTGCAGTATTAATCAATCCATCTCTATCTTTTTTTGTGCCATTCACATTTTTACGCCAAGATTGCCGCTTTCTTCGGCTATCTACCTTTACGATCAATCTCTAAATTTTTTTACATCTCTATTTAGTTTAACCTCCCTGCTCATTTCCTAATAAAAACAAAGATCACTCAAAAAACCGCTTTTTTTATTTAAGTAGAACAAAAAAAAGTTATCTCCAAAAATCCCCGTAGTGTGCAAAAAGTAACAAAGTAAAGTAAGTGACAAAGAAAAAAAAATCTCGCTGTTTTTATTGAATTAAATGCGCACAACTATGAAATATAACGCAATATCGAAACAGCAAAACAGCAAAACGTCCAGCTTGGGGGGGGGGGGGGGGGGGGGGGGGGGGGGGGGAGATGGAAAATGAAATAAATGCATTCCCTAAATTAAACAAAAAAAAAAAAAAGGAAAGAAAGAAAGCAAGCGCTGCCGGAAAAACACGTGGTCATCACGTCATAAAATGTAGAAGTAAGCTATATAGTAAAAAAAAAAGATTAACATTGTTTGCGATTAAGATTCCGTCGAATCGAATATCGAATCGAAATCCAAGTAGTGACGTCAGAAGCATAGAAGATGAAGAATGCTTTTTTCGACCGATGCGTAGAAAGATATGATGTGTTCAGCATTAAAAAAATTAAAAAAAAAAAAAAAACTATTGCGTATTTTTAAGAACTTTTTTCTTCTGAAGAGGGCGAAATGTTTTTACTATTACCAACTTAAATTTTAGAAATGAGGCTTTGATACTTCTCGCAGGATGATATTAGAAAAATGTAAAACCCAGGAAAAAATGCAAATTGAAGGTTTTTTCAAAAATTCATAAAAAATACAAAAATTGCTCTATCTTCAAAATTTTTTCATTCATCATATTTAAAATTAAATTTCCAACACTATTGTACAAAAACATTTGTGTGGTGCGATTAGTTCGGGGTCTGTGAGGTAAAAAGTACTAAAAAGTGCAAAAAAACACATAAAATATTAAATAACTTTTTTTCTAATTAAAAGATCAAAAATCGAAGCCCGAGGTGCACTTCTTCGGCAGAAACTGTACCTGTATACCAAATTTCGTCTTTCTAGGCCTTACCGTTTTCCCGGAAAGCGCGCCACACACACACACACAAACATCTTATTTTATTATATGTATAGAAGATAAAAAAAAGATTTTTTAATTTGCTGTTCTATAAAACTGTTTATTATCATCATTTTGTTGGATTCCTTGAGTATTTTGTTGCTATGATTTGTCTGCTGTTCTCATTAAAATTTTAAAGTTCAAGAATTCGCAATTCCAATAAACAATAGGGGGCGCTACAGCCACTGTCTAATGGCGGATGAAAAAGGTAAAACAAACGCACGCCGTAACTTGTAATAATCAGGGTGCCATTTCGAAAAGCTTGTTCCGAGGTATGAATAAAATGTTTTGACTGTTTTTGATAGCTTATGTTATGTACATTTCAGATCCGATTGATGCCACTTTGCCAGAGTTGAGCATTTTAAGTAATTCAAGATAGCATCCAAGATGGCGCCCAAAACATTGAAAATTTTGTAATGAAGCAACATTAACTTTTAATACATTATTATACGGTCGAACCCGCTATAGTGGACGTCTGCGTATCCAGGGTTGTCCTAAAAAATGATTGTGATTGGGCGAATATTCTTCGACCTCCCCCCCCCCCCCCGCTAAACATTTTTTTATAAAGTCAGATAAATATTTAAAGACTTGCTTTTAAAACCCCGAAAATCGCATTGACAAGCTGTTTAGGGCTTGTAATCGTGTGATAGAAAGGTACCGAACGTTATCATAACTTAATTTTTAAACATAGTTGAACAAGTAATCTTAAATGTATGTGTATCTTACGAAAGCAAATCTAATGTTCGAGAATTTAAAAATTATTTTTGATAAAAAAAATAATAATAATGATAATATTTTAGAAACTAAATT
The DNA here is from genome assembly GCF_026930045.1 of Uloborus diversus. NCBI lineage: Eukaryota > Metazoa > Arthropoda > Arachnida > Araneae > Uloboridae > Uloborus > Uloborus diversus. Next base: position 66,205 of record NW_026559222.1, on the reverse strand, counting down.
ACAATGCATCAAACATTTAGTTTACGGCTTCTTCTCATATTTTAGTGCCCAGGGACATTGCCCCGCTCGCCCATCTCTCCCGACGGCCGTGTGTGCACCCAGCAGAGAGTCCACTAAAACAGATGATTTACTATAACCAAATCAGTAATTCCTTGCATAGTTTTCGACTGACTGCTGCCATCTTCAATATATTTGATAATTATAACCTTATTCTCAATGAAAAATGTTTTGCGTTTTACAGAATTCAAAATTTATACATATATTGTCTGAAATCGATTCTAAGATAATGAAGAGAGTTACTGTAAAAACGGGGAAATTCAGACTGTTCTACTTTCCGGTTTTTAAGGGTTGATTTGTGAGAACAAAAGGGTTCTGACAAATTGCCTTTGCACAAAGAAGAAAGTAACAGAAGAATCAGTCGTGATAGGGATAAGTTAAGGAGAAAAACTGGAATTGTGTATACAGCGTTGAAATCCATCAGAGCATCCTCAAGGATTGGCAAACATTGTATTTGGAAAAATTGTAACAGCTAAATCATTTAATGTGGACAAGGCTTATGAAATGGCTAAGATAGTAGTACATAATTTTCAAGAAAGTCTCCCAAGTGGATTTTATGTCAGTCAGTCAAAAAAAAAAATTGTTGTACGCATGGATGAGGATAAAGAGAGTGGCAAAATTCCAATCGCGTTACAGATGGACGCGTCTCTTTTTTATTCCAAAATCATTGCTCTCGAAGCAAACAGAGATATAAAAATGACTGATGTCTTAAAATACGAACTTTCTTCTGTGCCTCCATCTATGTTTAAAGACGATGGAAACATGAGAGAGGCTGTTGGTTTGTCTACTTTAATGAACACTGTGAGTGTGTATCAATCTAATAGAAGAAGTAAGTCACCGACGCTAATAATCATTAACGGTTGTGCTTTACTGTGGGTTGTGCATTGGCCTGTAAGAGGGTCTGTGTATGATTTCCTGTAAAATTTCCTTGAAAAAAGCACTGACATGTTGAAAGATGCTCATGTCCACCTGGTATAAGACAGCTACTATGACTACAACATGAAGAGTGCAACAAGGGCCAGTCGTGGGAAGAAAGTATCAAGGAAGTTTGTGCTAACTGAAACGACACCACTTCCCTCACAAAATATAACGCTGTCCAATTACGACTCCAAGCGCCAATTGATATACAGCTTTTATGTAACTTCATTTCTACAAATGTTTGTAATGTCCCATTTGAGAACCGTTTGGTTGTTACTGGACAAAATACTAAGCCATTTCAAGAACATAGGAGCAACCTCAGTCAGAGAACTGATTTAAAAACAAAACACGAAGAAGTAGACATTATAATGATCCAGCAGCTAGCATCTGAAACTATAATGAAAAAAAAAATTAAACTGTTCATGTTATATGTGACGACACTGAAATATACGTGTTACTGTTAAACTTCTACCATCGACTAGGTATGAAAAATGAAGTCTGTATGGTATCGTTAAAACCAGGAAGGGCATCAGTAGACATCAAAGAAACAGTTTAAAAATGCAAGGATATAATTTTAAGTTTACCGGCTGCTCATGCCCTGTCTGGCTGTGATTCTGTTGCTCCATTCTATGGGATAGGAAATAAAATAGTTCTGAGTTTCTTCAAACTGTTAAGCAGGTACGAAAATTGGGCCATAAAGAGAGTTGTATGACAGAGGTAATTAAAGAATGCACAGCATTTATTGCTTCTTGTTATGGTGTTGAAGGTGCTACTGATATGACAGAAATAGGAATTTCTCTTTGGGCAAAAAAAAAAAAAAAAAATGGTTAAGCACAGCTACGAGCTCCTTCATTTGCTTCATTACCACCTACTAGAGACTGCTTTGCCGAAAATGTAAAACGGGCTCACTTTCAAACTATTTTGTGGTTATCTGCAAACAGTCCATTATTTCAGACAACATCATTTGGTTGGCAAAAAAATGAAATCAACAAAGAGTTTTTTTCCCATTGCCATTCTACAAAATACTCCAATTGCTGCAGACTACATTATAGCAATGACGAAGTGTTTATGCCGATCTGAACAATCCTGTATAACTATGAGATGTTGCTGTAGGACAAATAATATTTCATGTAGTATAATGTGTCAATGTTTACATGAAGGGGAAAGGTGCTGCAATCCAAATACCAATATAGCTCGCATTGTAAATGAAAGTGACTCTGAAGAAGTATTTTAACTTGATTTGTACTTTACAACTATGTAACCTTGAGCTCGGGTAACAATATCATATATAACTTTTTTATATCAACTTCAGTACTATCTTTTAAACTGCAACTTTAGAAACTAATCCTTAATGTTAACATTTGAAACATATTTTCTTGATTTCTTAGTTAAAGCATTTTTTGTCAACTTGATTCAATAAAGTTTTAATTCAACACGCTTACATGCATTTTTCACCAAAAATGACGTTGTATTTTAATTCCTCGACCTAAAAAACATATAAAAAGACCTATCACATGATAAAATCGCTCCAAAACTAAATTTTCACCTTTTTGAGCGCCATCTTGGACGCCATCTTGAATTACTCAAATTGCTCAAATCTGGCAGAGTGGCATCAACCGGATATAAAATCTACACAACATAAGCATTCAAAAACAGTGAAAAAATTTTATTCATACCTCAAAACAAGGTCACCCTATTTTTGAGCATTTGGCGCCCAGACTATAACTTGATTTGACGCTTAGTGAATGACAGTAATTTTTCATCGTGTTTGTGGGAAGCTTTCTTTTCTATTCTGCTGAAATTACATTACACCACAAACTGTCTGAAGCCTTGTAATTTACCCCAAAGAAAACACGTGGAATGGAATATTTTAACTTTTTCTTTAGTATTGTTAATCACCGCATGGTAGCGTATTCGAGCTCTGTAGTTGCGAATAGGGTATGAAACATTTTCGCTGTAATTCTCTTGGACAATATTTCTGTTTTAAATAAACGCAAAATTTTAACTCTACTCATAGTGTGTGGCTGAATTAAGAGGTTAGAGTAGAAAAATAACTTTATTTATCTTAAATATAATCCTGGGCCTACATAACAGGCAAATTTTATGGAACTTGTCATACTCCAGTTCTGGAAAAAGTGTCATACTCCTGTCCTAAAAAAAAGTCAAACTCCTGTCCTAAAAAAAAGTCAAACTCCTGTCCTAAAACAATCACTCTCCTAGAATAGAAGGATTTAGTTACATTACATTAGTTTGAAAATAAGATTGATTGAAAAAAAGAAAGTTAAAATTGGTAACGATAAATAAAAAATGTATCAGCAGAATAATTCTATTTATTGAGCAATCACGATTGCTTATTGTTCTCATTTGACAGTTTTGAATTCCTATCATTTTATTTTCCCGCCAGCACCCTCTGCCAGCACCACCGTCGCGTCGACCGGCCTCACGACGCTGCTCCTCTTGCGAAAACCGTCTCCATGTTGGGTCCATATCCTACACGCATACATACACACACACGCCTACACACACATACACACACTCATGCCTGCGCACAGACACAAACACACACTCCTACACACACATACACACACTCATTCCTGCACACAGACACAAACACATATGCCTACATACTCACACACGAACGCCTACACACACACACGCGCATACACACACAGCACTGCATACACAACACGCACACATATGCATACATACACACACACACCCACACACATGCATATATACACACACGCACCCACACATATGCGCCTACACAAACACACACGCGCATTCATACACACACACGCTCGTGATTGCGAAAAACATAATTTGAATTCAAGACGCCAAAAATTAAAATTAATATAATTTTTTTTAAATTTTTTTTTGTTCAGACGAAGCGTTCCAAAAGAGATTTATTGGTTAGAAATTTGTTTGCCTAAATGTGGCTCGAGTAGGTAAGTGAAGTTGCTATAAATTTCGCAGTTGCTTTAAATTCAAAGTAAAATACGTGTTATCAATATTGCTGATTCCGTTTTTGTTTTATGTTTGTATTTTCTGAACTACAAAACGATTCGCAGGTAATGAGAAGGTAACTTTTCGTTTTGTAAATTTTATCATACTGTGCATGGCTAACTTAGCGAAAGTTTTGATGTAGCAATCGATTTTATTTTTCGTTGAAATGAATGTCCGTTATTCGGAGTGTCAACTATTCAGAGTGAATAATATGGAAAAACCTATATGGAACTTGTACTCGAAGAAATTGGGGGTGTCCGTTAACGGAGGTTTTACATAAATTTTGTTTTGTCATTCACTAACCATACTTTGTGATTTAGGCTTCAGTTATTTCTTTATTACCATAGTTACATTTTAAATAACCCATGAAGAAATTCATTTTGTAACTCTCCTGCTTGTCAGTCTCTTGCTGTATGAAAATTTGACCCCCTGTTTTGAGGGTGTAGCATAGTTTAAGTGAGTTCCCTCTATTTTCCCCTTAATAAGTTCCTAACAAAAAGTAAGTATAATTTTTTTCAGATTTTTTTCAGCATTTTTATTTTTAAAAAATTTGTGACTGGAAAATGTCAGGTTTTTGGAGAATCACCCAGTTGCTTTTTTTTTCGTCTTTTCAATCACTTAATTGCTCTTGTTCATTTAATCTTACACACATGTATAGTTTTTTTTTTTTTTTGTTTCTTTACTCCGCAAATTAAAAAAAAAAAGTGCTGTCATCGCTTGTTCTCAGGATCTATGATTTATCACTAACTTTGGAATATTAAGGAAAATTTACCAAAAAAGGATAAGCTGAGCTGAAATTCAATAGAAATCATCCGGACATCAAAGACGGTCAAGTGAGGACAATAAGCAATCGTGATTGCTCAAAAAAAAAAAAAAAAACATTTTATACAGTACGTGAAATACACCGCCAGTTCAGTCATTTCCAGCCGAGGACTGCAGTTTCGTGCTTATTAGCACTCATCAGCCCGGCATAGGAAAGTGACTGAGCTGGAGATGGAAAACCTCTTAAGGAAGCCAAGAGTGCGAAACAAACTGGTAGCTAATATAGAATTAGCAGACCAGACGAGTGACCGAAGCAATGGTTCGGTTGAACTCGAAGATTGAACGCGAGGCAAGGTATATTCAGTAAATTACCGCCTATTAGCCAGGGCTAAGGCAGAAATACGTGAAATACACCGACAGCTCTTGGCTTCCTTAAGAGGTTTTCCATCTCCAGCTCAGTCACTTTCCTATGTCGGGCTGATGAGTGCTAATAAGCACAAAACTGCAGTCCTCCGCTGGAAATGACTGAGCTGGCGGTGTATTTCACGTATTTCTGCTTTAGCCCTGGCTAATGGGCGGTAATTTACTGAACATTTTATACAGTGTTTTGATAGGAAAAAGACCAAACTGAATGGTTGTATGAAATCAAAGAACAATAACAAATATCGTCAAAGTAATGCTTCAACATACATATATTTTATAGGTTCAGTACTTCGTTGGTGTACTACGCATTGACGTGGAGTACGAATGAGCTGGAGGGAGACCCATACTGGAATTTCTTCCTTGCTGGTCTGGTAGAATTTCCGGCAACTTTGTCGTCCATGTACATAGCGAAATTCTATGGAAGACGGAAACCTCTGTCCAATGCTTCTTTCGTGGCAGGCGCCATCTTGGCAGTTTATTCGGGAATGGTCGCTCGGCAAGGTAAAGATAATTACGAGAGAAAAAAAATAATTAAAATAATAATTTTAAAAAGAAGGCTTTTTGAGAGGTAGTCGCAGCAGCTGGACGGCCTTACTGGTAGTTAGTTCTTTAAAGATTAAAGATATGCTCGCACCATTTAGAGTCTCGATATCTTTGTGCTTTAAAAGTTTAGGAGAATCATTTAAAGACATTTCTTATAAATGCATACCAAATTTTAAAAGCCGCACAAATCATTAAACCTATATCAGATACGGGGTGTAAAGCACATTACACGGTTGAGTCCTTAAAATTAAAAAAAGCACGATTTTCGATTCTGCCCGACCTATTAAAACGATTCCATTTATTGAAATAGGGGTACGGAAAAACGGCTTAAGAACTTGCGGCATTAGCTTGCAGTGTTATTGCCCATTTGGCGAACAATATAATTCAGGTAAGAGGTAGCAAGTGGTACAGGATTTTCTCGCTTCCTCTTTTTGCTGATTGCTCTCCCTTGAAAGAAATGGGCTTGCTCAAGGCCATAGTTCAACCTCTCAGACATGGACAGTATTACTCAGGTACTATTTTGGTTTTATTCATACAAATAAATAACAGAAAAGGGTAGGAAATTTTCCTGTTTTAATTCACCAACTTTTGTGAAACGCACAAGAAGTATCGTTGGGTGAATGCTATTAGTCAGTAGATAACTGCAGTTCAGTTTTTTTTCATACTGATTCAAGGAAAACTCTAAAAATGAATGCTTTTTCATGATTTAAAGCTTGACTTTATTGTTATATATTAAACTACCATTTATAACTTTTATTTAATCAGAAGCATTTATGTCTTCTGTCGAACAGAAATTTTCAACAAAGGTGAAACTTTCTATTTTTTTTCTCCAAATTTGCACTTACCTACTTGAAGTACTCAGTCGATATTGGTTGTTGGGTCTATACATGGTGTTTCAGTTAAATGTTTCAGAACTCCTATAAGAGGGGTAGGAGGTATACTGACGACTCGAAATCATATGGCAATGGGAGGGGGGGGGGGGCGAAAATGATTTCACAACCCGGGAAATTTTCGATATGCCGGGAGTATTCCAGACTGTTCGGAGTCGCATGCGCCAAAGATGTGAGGTGTGAATAAAAGCTTGGGGAAAAAGCTTCGAACACTTCAGGGCAGTTCATACATCGGCCGTCCGTCCCGTCCATCCCGTTTTCTGACGTGACGGACTGCCGACGAAAACAGGGTAGCATTCACATAGGATCGCCGTACATCAATCACGTGGCGGAATACACCCATCAAAGAGAAGAGCCCGCTGCTTGGCGGAAACCAATTAAATGCTGTCCTACTTTTGACGGCCGTCAGACAGCAAGGCTCTTCTGATCGAAACCGGTCCCGTCCAAGATGGCTTGCTGTCATGGCAACCAGCAAAGAAAACCACTTTCGGGTGGAAAAACACGGCGCGGACGTGACGGACGGCCGATGTGTGAACAGCCCCTTACTTGGACCCACGTACCTTTCGCTTCTTACATGCAAAATCAAAAATATTTTTCACTTACGGCCTCATTCGTTATGATTCTTCTGTGTACATCACCGGTTCAGGAAAGCATTTCCGACCCCGCACTGCGATGTTACTTCGAATCGTCATGATGCTCCCTACCCCTGAATCGTAGCTGAAGTAGCGACACGTCCGCCATCTTGGGGCTAAACGATGCTTTCTTCTACGTCTGCTATGGTGAAGTAGCCTGCTTTGCTTCTTAGTTGTGGCTTCTTATTAACTCCATGTTAATTCACAGTCAAGAAACACCACATTTAAGAAGCAAAACACGATATTTCACCGTAGCAGAGATAGGGGAAAGCATCGTTCAGCCCCAAGATGGCGGACGTGTCGCTACTTAAGCTACGATCGAGAGCTTTATCTAATATACACCCCAAACTACTACTACTTAGGTTCACCTTACCAGTTGAAGGACATCATTTCTTTTTTCCAGATAGCAAAGGGAAGTTGGCGCTCTTCATGATGGCCAAATTCTGCACCGTCATCTCATTCACACTCCTTTACGTCTACAGCTCCGAGCTTTTCCCGACGGCCGTCAGGGGCGTTGGTGTCGGATACTGCTCCACAGCAGCGAGGGTGGGCGCCATTTTGGCTCCTTTTGTTGCACACATGGTAAGAAACAGAGTGAGAGAGAAGAGTAGAGTTTAGTGACAGAGATTTAATATGAACTAGATACACTACGAGAAACCGGACGTATGGGCAAGCCAGAAAGTTAAGTAGACAGGCAAGCGACCGAAAAGCGCATGCGTGCTAAACTTTTGCCGTTGCCAATCTCGTCACTGATAATCGTAGACTACGCTTTTGCCTTATTTCAAGATTCGCGCGTCGCGTGGCGGCCAGTGGTTGCTGCTACGGAGTTGCGTATCGAGTTATACTACATCTGCGTTTTGTAATGACTGGAGCTCGGATTGTATGAGAACGCATATGTGACATGCAACTGCATGTTTCTGTTTTCTTTCTTTCTTTCTTTCTTTTTTTTTTTGACTTCAATGCATATAAATGCAAAAAAAAAAAAAAAAAATTAAAGCAATTTAAAAAAAAAAATTATTTGCAGCTGTTTTATTTGTCCTTAAATTTTGATTAACAAAAGGAAAGTTCAACATTTTTTTTTCTCCACAAATAACGAATAATTTGAAGACCCATGGAAAGCTCTTCGAGGAAACAATTACTGCTCCTTTCAGTAGCTATTAAGAACAGAAAAGGGTTTTCCAGGCGGGGAGAGAGGGGAGGGGCGAGTGACATTTAATAAGAGTTTGTTTGTTCAGGGCACGCCTAATGGGTCTGAGCGACAGAGATTTTTGAGCTGCAAAATCACAATGACAATTTGCCAATCTTTACAATAGTTATTCGAATTTTCCTTTATAAAGGGTGTCCCAAAATTAACGCAAGATTTGAATTTTCCGCCATTTTTGCAATAAATGGTTGGCAACCCTGGAAAAAGAACAATTTGACAGCTGAGAGTTTAGGGCAGAGGTTCCCAACCGGTGGTTCGCGAACCCCCAGGGGTTCGCGAGGTGTAGGAAGGGGGTTCGCGAAATTTTCGGTGCAATGGCGGATTTTTCCTAGTTTGATAAAAAATTATAAAATATTCAATTTGCACACATAGTTACTAAATTTTTTTTTAATTTGAAAACGCGCCCGACTCTTGTATTAAGCTCAAAAAAAAAAAAAATCTTTCAGCGGTTTTATAATCTTGGTTAAAAAGAAATTTTCTCTTTTTTTTTTTTCGATAGACAACAAAAAGAGATATCCTTCCTTCTTTATTGCGAGGCGCCATGCAGAAACGTTGTATTAAGCTGTGGCGGGGATCACGATGACTTTAAAAAGGCGCCATCGCGTGGAGTCAATCAAACAATATACATAATATACATATGTCGGAAAAAATAAAGAATTCTCAAACAATGCATCATAGGGGTATTATTTCTAATCTGGTTGAAATATAACTCGGGAATTTCCGTCGAATTCAGTCATCGAATAGCAGACATGACAGCAAAAGGCTCCAAACTTAAAATTTATTACTGGATTTTACCCATCTGTTCGTTTTTAAAAATATATAACATCAGCATGCTCATAGCTCTGGGGAAATAGTTGTTAACAGACGTATTTAGAGATACTTTAGAGATGCTTGAAAACAAGTGATTTTGTTTGCAATTGGTTTTGCTACGTGAACTTGCTACTCTGTTTGTGAAGTTATAATCGTGTTGGTAATTTTTATGATTTAATAACTTTCTGCTGTTATGGATCGATGGTTGAAAACTGGTAGTTTCGTTGAGCGACAAATGGACAAGCAGTCAATCGATCAACCCTCAACGTCAGCAGTAACTTTCGAATCAACACAGGATATTGAAATAGATAGCTGTAATGAACTGCCGCCTCCCCCGATTAAACAGAAAAGTGAACTAGGGGGGAAAAAAGCGAAAATATGACAGTGACTATTTACAAATGGGCTTTTATTTTACTGGAGAAGAGTCTGAACCTAGACCGCTTTGTCTTCTCTGCAACGAAGTTCTAGCGAACAGCAGTTTGAAACCGTCACTTCTGAGAAGACACCTCGAAACAAAGCATCCGACACACAAGGACAAACCTATTGAATATTTAAAAAAAAATTGGAATATAATAAAAAGTGTAGCGTCTCTACGTTCCTGTTAGAATCCAACGAAGATAGTAAAATGGCCCTTGAAGCTTCATATCGAGTCCGTTATAGAATTGCAAGATCTGGACAGCCACATACAATTGCAGGAAATTAAATTGGACCGTGTGCTAAAGATATTGCTAAGTGTATGCTGGGAGAAAAGTCAGCAAAAAAAATTGACCTGGTTCCGCTATCAAACAACACAGTATCACGCAGAATTACTGATTTGGAAAGTAATGTGGAGAAAGAACTTGTGAATAGAATAAAAGAGAATAATTTTGCGATCCAGCTTGATGAGTCAACTGATGTAGCAAACGCTGCAATATTACTTGTCTATGTTAGGTATATTTTTAACGATACAATTAAAGAAGATGTACTATTTGCAAAGCCTTTGAAAACCAACACAACTGGAGAAGCAATTTTTGAACTGGTCAACAGTTACTTTGAAGAAAATGGAATAGATTGGTCTTTGTGTGGGGGTGTGTGCACGGATGGTGCAAAATCAATGACAGGAAAATTTGTTGGCTTTGTGGTGCGAGTAAAGAAGATCAACGAGAAAATTGAATGGACTCATTGCTGCATTCATAGACAAGCATTAGCATGTAAGAGTATTCCCGCAGAATTATCCGCTACTTTGAATGATGCGGTAAAAATTGTAAATTTCACAAAATCACGTGCCACAAACTGCCGTCTATTTCACGCGCTTTGTGAGGAATTGAGAAGCCTTCATGTTACTTTACTTCTTCACACAGAAGTTAGATGGCTTTCCCGTGGCAAAATTTTGACACGCTTATTTGAATTGAAGTCAGAAGTCCAGGCATTTTTTGTTGATCATCCATTTCACTTGTCCACTTGCATATTCGATCCTCTTTGGATGCAAAGGCTTGCATATTTAGCTGACATCTTTTCAAAATTAAATGAATTAAATCTATCCTTGCAAGGTGCAGTTGTTAATATTTTCGTTGTATATGATAAAATTGAAGCTATGGTAAAAAAAATTGAATTTCTGGATCCAATGCCTGGAAATGGGTGAGTTTTCTTGTTTCACTTCTCTTAGTAGTTTTTTATCAGAAAACTCAATGAAACTTGATGAAAGCGTTAAAAGAAATGCATGTGAACATCTGCAACATCTTGAACTAACTTTTGACGAGTATTTTCCTAATAAGCGTAACGTCCCTCTCTCAAACAACTGGATACGCAATCCTTTTGAAGGAAATCCATGCTTAGAGAACACCCTGACATTATCTGAAAAGGAAATGCTCATCGAGTTATCCTGTGATAATTCATTGAAAACTACCTTTAAAGCGCTCTCGTTAATTGACTTCTGGCTCAGTGTAAGAAATGACTATACCGTTTTGTCCAAAAAAAGCAATTCGAATTTTATTACCATTTTGTACAACATATCTGTGCGAGAAAGGATTTTCCTCCTATACTTATCTCAAAGATAAATACCAAAGCAGATTGAATGCAGAGCCTGATTTAAGACTCAAACTGTCAGACATTGAACCAAACTTTCAGTTTCTTTGTTTCGTCAAACAGCCACAAATATCGCATTAAGGATTTTTCCCCCAATTTAAAGTACGCTTAAAAAAAAGTTGGTTTATAAAACTTCTTGTTTATAATTTTTCTTGTAGATGTAGTTTTAACTTTTTATTAATGTTTGCACTTAATGATATTTTGCAATTATATTTTTGTTTATTGCAATCAAATGCTGCAAAAAATGGAAAGCAAACATGCTGTTTTTTTATTGTTTCTTACATGTTACTAATTTCAACATCAGGGGGTTCGCGAACTTTTTTGCCTGTTCCAAGGGGTTCGCAAAGAGAAAAAGGTTGGGAACCGCTGGTTTAGGGTAATCAAAAATGGAGCGTTATACGATACAATAACGCGCTTTCACTATTGAACAATTGTTTCAAAAATAATGAAAGTTGAGGCTGGTCAAGCAGTTACTGTTATTGGCGCTCGGTATCGCAACACGGTAATGCACAGGTGGTTGTGGGCTTGTTGACATAGACCTTTGAATTCAAATAACCCCATAAGAAGAAATTTGAAAATGTTAAATCACACGATCTAGGGTGCCAATTCTGATCACCGAAATGAGAGAGTACGCGACTAGGAAATGCCTTATGCAGTAATTGAAATGTTTCACTCTCTCTAGCTGTATGGTACAATAACACCCCATTTTTACTAACCCTAAACTCTCAACTGTCAAATTGTTCTTTTTTCATGGCTGCCAACAATTTATGGAAAAAATGGTGGCAAATTCAAATCTTGCGTTAATTTTGGGACACCCTTTAGTATACAGTGAAACCTGTTTAAGTTGGCCACCTGCGGTGCACTACTTTAGTGGTCAACTTAAACAGGTGGTCAGCTTACAAAGGTTGATTTACAAATTTACATGATAAGGGCTAATTCCGTGCCTGAAAAAAGCCGTCAGCTTAGACAGGTGGTCAACTTACAAGGGTGGTCAATTTCACATGTTTTACTGTATATGTTTCAAGCCGTTATTGTAAGCTCGTGAAAAGTTCGATTTCCAATCATGAATAAGTTTACACTACAGGTGGAAATGTAAGAAAAAAAAGCCACGGGACGAAGTTAATTGTCTTCATATGGGCATATTACATATGCTCTATTAGACATCTACAGAAGTTGAAAGGAGTTGAATTTGCTAAATGACAGGGGGCGATTCCTAAGCGGTGAAAAACTTGGAGAGGATATTGGAATTTATTGAAATGCAAAAAAGAAAAAGCCTGAACATTTTTCATTCAGATACAACGACTTTCTCTTCGCAAATAAAAACGTCCGTGCATATTTTTTAATTTTTTTAACCGACGAAAAAACGGAGGAGATTCTCAAGTCGACCCGAATATTTTTTTATGTATGACCACGCAGAATAGTCTGATTTTGATAATTCTTTTTTTATTGAAAAATTTTATTGAAATATCAATATGGGGAAGATGCCCATACCCTACAAGAACTGAAAAGGAGAACCATCGAAGAGGTGAACGCCATTCCGATTCAGATGTGCCAAAACGTAGCCAGCAGAAGCTTCCAAAATCGGCTACATCAGTGCACTGCTGCTGGAGGCCGCCATCTTGCAGATATCGTCTTTAAAAGTTAATGTAAAAAAACTGTTTGAAGGGGGGGGGGGGGGTACCAAAGGTAATAAAAAAAAAATTCCAATCCTCTACATTTAATAGTATTTTATTTACTAGCTTCGTGCCCAGCGTTGGACGGGCTACTTAAAAAATGAAAGAGATGTCCAACTGATGTTTTTGTATTACTCTGACATCAGTTTCTAAAGCGCTAAGGAGTAAATAAATACGCGTAATGCAAGGTTTGCAAAACACCAGAAGAGCATATTTTTATCAAAAATCTCTTTAACGTTAATCATAGTTATCAATGATGCAAGTTATGAGTATTTTCAATTAGCACAAAAGATGAAAATATTTGCATTATCAACTATAATATGTGCTCACGTTAAAATGAATTACATCTGATAGACTATATCTGAACTATTAATGTACAATTACAATCAGCTTTTTACATAGAATGACACATACTTTTTGGTTGACTACGTGAAACTAAGGCACCAAGACTAAATAACTACCAATAAGCATTAATTTAATACCAAGTCATCAAATTCCGATTTGGCTTTAGTTAAAATCCTTAAAAACAATCTTTTTTGTTCAACTCTGTTTCATAAAGAAATCCAAACACTCTTAATTTAGCATGTTCTTTTAACGATATAAACTATTTTAAAAATAGAAACAGGAAGGAAAAAGAGAGTTATTACAATTCGAAAACTCACCCATGTGACGGAAAAAAGTCCAACAAAATAAGCATAATTAGTCGCACATCCTAAGTGTACCAAAATATGAGGCCGGTCAATGATAAACTTACACTACAATCAATAAACATATCAAAGAAACAACTTTCATATGCTGAAAAGAGTTAAGAACGTTGGATGTCTATACATATAATAAAATAAGATGTTTGTGTGTGTGTGTGTGTGTATGTGTGTGTGGCGCGCATCCTGGGAAAACGGTAAGGCCTAGAAAGATGAAATTTGGTATACAGGTGTAGTTTTTGCTGAAGTTGTGCACCTCGGGCTTCGATTTTTGATATTTTAATTAGAAAAAAAGTTATTTAATGTTTTATGTGATTTTTAGTACTTTTTAGTACTTTTAACCTCACAGACCCCGAACCAATCGCGCCAGAAAAATATTTTTGGTACTATAGTGTCGGAAATTTAATTTTAAATATGATGAACAAAAAAATTTTGAAGATAGAGCAATTTTTGTATTTTTTATGAATTTTTGAAAAAACCTTTAATTTGCATGTTTTTCTGGGTTTTATTTTTTTATAATATCATCCTGCGAGAAGTATCAAAGCCTCATTTCTGAAATTTAAGTTGGTAATAGTAAAAACATTTCGCCCTCTTCAGAAGAAAAAAGTTCTTAAAAATACGCAATAGTCTTTTTTTTTTACAATTTTTTTAATGCTGAACACATCATGTCCTTTCACGCGTCAGTCGAAAAAAGCGTTCTTCAATCTTTTATGCCTGTGACGTCACTACTTGGGTTTCGATTCAATATTTACGATGGAATCTTAATCGCAAGCAATGTTAATCTTTTTTTTTTTTTTTTACTATATAGCTTACTTCTACATTTTCTGGCGTGATGACCACGTGTTTTTTCGGCAGCGCTTGCTTTTTTTCTTTCCTTTTTTTTTTTTTTTTTTTTTTGTTGTTTTATTTAGGGATTGCATTTATTTCTTTTTCCATCCCCCCCCCCCAAGCTGGACCTTTCGCTGTATCTATATTACGTTACATTTCATAGTTGTGCGCATTAATTCAATAAAAGCAGCGAGATTTTTTTTATCTTTGTCAAACGCTACTTTTTGCACACTACGGGGAATTTGAGCTTTTTTTTTTTTTGCTCTACTTAAATAAAAAAAGCGGTTTTTTGAGTGTTCTTTGTTTTTATTAGGAAATGGGTGAGGAGGTCAAAATAAATAGAGATGGATAAGAAAATGTAGAGATAGATTGTAAAGGTAGATAGCCGCCGAAGGTGACAATCTTGGCGTAAAAATGTGAATGGCACAAAAAAAAAGATAGAGATGGATTGATTAATACTACTGCCAAATTTATTTAAACAACCGCCGAAGGCGGCAAACTTGAAGTAAAATGGTAAATGACAAGTTAGCCAAACAGCCTCCGTAGGTGGCTGCTTGCACATTGGATGTCAATGCCCCCTCCCTCCCCCACATACACCATGACTTTGAAAAAACAATGCTTTCACATAAAAGTGGTAGTGCTTTTTGTTATTTTTCGACAAAATTTGCATGAAGAGTACGTCGTTGTGTCTCCCCTCCCCCTCCGTTAAAAATATTCCAAACGACGAATCTGGAGACAGATCTAGAAAATATTTTATTCTAATTATTAATGATATAGATAGATATAGATTGATTGACACCGCCACGAAATTCATTTAAGCAGCCGCCGAAAGCGGCAACATTGGCGTAAAAAAACGAATGATAATACTGATTTATAGAGAAAAACATTGATTAATGTCGTCGCTAAATTGTTTAAGCTGCCGCCGAAGGCGGCACCCCTGGCGTAAAAAGGCGAATGGCGTAAAAAGGCGGACCAGCTGGTCGCCGCAGGCGGCTAGTAAAAAATATAAAAAGGACAGACGATAAAATAAAGGCTATGTCCGAATAGGGCAACCAATTTTAAACTAATTTTCAATGAAATTCTAGATGGAAACGTTGTTTTAAGATTTGGACAGCAGCCAAAAAAATCTCTTTTAAAACAATTATTAGAATTTTACTTGCTCACGCATATGCAAAATGGCAACAGGAAAGAAATAAAAATTCCTGAATAACGTTATGTTAATTAACGTTTTAATTAATATCTCCCATAATTAAAGTCGCACAATTACGAGATTGGTCCTATTGTTTTTTTCTTTGGAAAATTTCGAATTGATCGGTATCTCGTTTGACTCTCGATTCGCAACGGTTCTCGAGAAGATCGATTTTCAGACCGACAGACAGACAGACAGACGGACGCGAACAGATTTTAATATTATAGTGGATTGCTCTCCAAAATGAGTGCATACCTTTCGCCGCACCCTGTATTTACCAACAACGACTCACGAGTTAAGGTTTATAGTTATAGTCAATCATACAGATTAACTGGTATTGTGTGCTGTAATTTTATCGAAATACGTTTGATTCACTAAAAGATCCAACCGAAAGAATGAAAGTTAACATTTGTTCGATCTATTAGGGTGGACATTCCCAACCACATCTTTGCTACTGGGCCTATGGGCTGCTCTGCGCGACTTGCGGTTTGTGCATTCTGCTACTTCCAGAGACTAGCAACAGAAAGTTGCCCGATACGCTACTGGATGGAGAGCAATTTCACAGGTAAATAGTTTTATTCCTTCAAACGACAGAATTCATCGACACATGAATTGATGCAAAAATAATGGCAATTTTGACGAGTGTTGGGCTGAGAAGATTAGGATTGTTGCAAAACAAAAGATAGAACTGAGTTTTTTGAGCAATCACGATTGCTTATTGCTTTCAGTTGACTGTTTTTTGGCGTGCTATCATTTTATTTTCCCCCCGCCACCCTCCGCACTATCACCGTCGACCGGTTCCTCACGATGCAGCTCCTATAGCGAAAGCCGTCTCCCGGTTGCATCCATGTCCTACACACACGCGCATACATACACAACTACACACACACGCACACATACACACACACACACACACGAACACATACACATACACCTACACACATACATACAGACACCTACACATACACACACAAACATACACACAACTATCCACACATTCGTGCCTGCACATAGACACAAACACATATGCCTACACACACACATACACATACCCCCCCACACACACATTCATACACACAGCTACCCACACACTTATGTCAGCACACAGACACAAACACACATGCCTACACACACATACACATACCCCCTACACACACATACACATACCCCCCCCCACACACATTCATACACACAGCTACCCACACACTTATGTCAGCACACAGACACAAACACACATGCCTGCACACACATACACATACCCCCTAACACAAACACACATACCCCCCACACACAAATACACACGCCTACATACACACACTCGTGGTTGCGAAAAACATAATTTGAATTCAAGATGTCAAAATTCAAATAAATTTTCCTTTTCTTTTTTTTTTTCAAATTGAATTTATAAAAAATAAGCAACCATGATTTCGGAATATTACACTTTTGCACTGAATGACTAATTAACGAATTCGAAGCTATTTCAGTACAAATGTTGTAAATTTTGGTTCAACCACGTTGGATTTGCTCCTGCGCACAAGATTTTTATTTTTTTTTTTCACTTTTGTTGGTTGTCTCTTGATCATACAAATGTGGGGGTTATACAAATGCAGGGGTGTCTTTCAAAACTACAGATTTTCTTACATCGCCTAGCAAAAAAAGTTGCTTCCATTTTTATTTCGATAAAATATTCACTCAGCTCCAAAAACATTTTCGAAGTACAAAGCCCGGGGGTCGGTAACTTTTCTGGAGTTAAGTGTCTTTTTGTTTTTCCGGATATATTAAAGTGGTTTTTTAAAGAGCTCAGTATTGGTACTGCATCATCACAAAGAGAAAAAAAAAAAAAAAAAATGCATACTGTGAAACAAGTTTATTGTGATACCGACGGTCCGACTTGCAAGTTTCCATGATTTGTCTTGCCCTCTTTGAATGGCGCAATGCCAAGCATCGCTTCCTGCCATCACTAGTACAATACTAGGGTTTTTCGTTCTCTAGTTTTACCTAAGGCCCCTATATATATGAGCCGACACATCAGCAGCCATTTTGGATCGGAGCGCGTGTTTGAGTGGTTGTCTTTTCTGGCGAGTTATCGCGTTTGGTGATTGTTCATTTTGAGCAATTATTAGCGGCACGTGAATTGCTTATTGAATAAAATATTATTTTTGGCAAATTTGGCGAAATCTGGAACTTTGCTGTGCTAACCCTAGCAGTGCAACAATGAAAAATGCGATCCAAAATGGCTAAACTTAAGCTGATACGTCGGCCTATCTATATAGAGGCTCTAATTTTACCTGTTGAGCTTTTTGATGATTTCGTGTCATAAAATCGTGCGAGACCAGTTTTTACAGGCTTCGCCATATTTGAGGAAATATTTATTTAGCTTCGTTTTCAAAGTTCAATATTTCTGCTTATTCGCAACTCCAGCGCTCGAATACGCTACCTTGCGGTGATTTACAAAACTACCGAAGAAACTAAAACATTGCCACGTTGCGTTCCACGTGTGTCTGTTGACGTAAACACAGGCAGTTTGTTCTGAGTATTTATTAACGCAATCGATGTGTCTTAGTTTGCTTTCAGCTACAAAAATTAATTCGTCCCTTAGTATTCTCGAGCTTCTCAAAATAATGTTAGTTTTCCTTATTTCCTTCTAAAATATGAGTTGATTGAGAAATGGTGAAAGCGAAAACTGTGGATTAACAAACTTGAATAACGTTATACAAAGTAAAAAATTTTATTGTTTTGTATGAATTTGTAAGAATATGAGTTTTTTAAATCTTAAATTAATTTAACTAACCATATTTTACAGCAGCATTTAGTTGGAATGGACAGTATGCAAAATATTTTTTTGAATATATTATCTTAGAACAAAATTAAAAATGTTTAACTGAGAAAGAATTTACTTTATTCCTTTTATTCTCAGCTGAAAGGTTTCGCCAAATTTGTTTAGGGTTATAGTTTTAGTATTGTGCGAGCAAAGTAGCCTTGGCTAAATTTCGCGTTTTTAGTTAAACCATTTTTAATTTTTATCATGAGTGGAATAAAATGGTAGAAAGATTATAGAATTCGATAAGCAAAAAGAAATAATGGTAGATCAACTGAAAAGAAAACTACCACCACATATTCATGAGAATTTTGTTGATGATTTGCATAGCATGAAATAATTAAATCGTAACTCAGAAATTAGAAACATCGAAACAGAAAAATTTTAAATTAACAGATTCGGGAATTCGAGAGAAATAACTCAGCTACAAATGCAAAACAATAAGCGCTAGCCAAGCAAAGCAAAGAAGTATTATCTTCTTTTGGTAATAATTTGTAATGTCATATTAAATTTTCTAGCATTAATTGTTATTCTTGTCAGGCCACAATTATTATTTAGTTTTATCAAGAATTGATAAATGTCGAATTCAACATCGTAAAAATGGCTGCTTAGAACTACGAACTACGTAGTTTGCATTAATGTTTGACGTTTAGTAATGCTTCTTGAATTCCAATCTCTTTCTACGTGGGCAAAAATATCCTCAGGACTTAAAATATTGATTTAAAAAGGATAAAACAAAAGAATCATTCATACGAACAAAAATCACAACACTTTTAGCATTTTCTTCGTTACCACGTGCGTTTGTTTTAGTTTTTTCGTCCGCCATTAGACAGTGACTGCAGTGCCCCCTATAGTTCGTTGGAGTTGCGAATAGTGAACAGCTAGCTGCATTAAGGCCCCTTTATATACGAGATGGCGCATCAGCTTAAGATCAGCCTTTTTGGATCGGAGTGCGTGTTTGAGTGGTTGTCTTTTCTGGCGAGTAATCGCGTTTGGTGATTGTTCACTGCGAGCGATTATTAGCGGCACGTGAATTGTTTATCAAATAAAGTATTATTTTCAGTAAATTTGGCGAAACTCAAAGCTTTGCTCTGGTAACCCTAGTAGAGCAACAATGAAAAATCCGATCCAAAATGGCTAAACTTAAGCTGATGCGTCGGCCTATCTATATAGTGGCTCTAAGCTGCAATGTCCGGATTTACCCGGTCTACCTTGAAAATAAAAATTGTGTCAAGTGACGTATATTCAAAAATCAGGCTTGAAAAAAAGAAAAAAAACAAACAAAAACATCAAGCAAAATTTCCCTTCCAAACAATGGTGACAGATATTAAATTACTTTTAAGAAATTAAAATGAGAAAGAAACGATGGATTTAAAAAGCGTAACCATGGGGAAACACAGAATAAAATAAGTTTAAGAAATGAAAATGAGGAAGATGGAAAGAAACAATGGATTCAAGAAGCGTAACCGTGGAAACGCGAAAATAAAATGGTTAACATCTTGAATGGAGATGAGATTTTTCGAACTTGATTTAAAAAGGCTTGTAACTTTTTTTCCTTTCGAGATAGGAGCTTAGTTTTTGCACCATAGGTGGAGATAGATTCCGGAATAAAAAAGTTGCTTTTTTGAATAGTGTCAAAAAGAAAACTGTGGGACGATTCCTTCACATTTTATTGATGTTTTAAATGAAGAAAGTAGTGCCTAAATTTCACCTAAGTCTAAAGAAATTCGAGCTAAAAAGCAAATAACTCCCGCCGTAAGTAGGTTGGAGCATTGAAAAAAACTGCGTAGAGCGCGGAAAATTCTACTTTTTCCAACCATATGTAATATTAATATGTGCAAGTAATTTTTCACCCCCATATTCGGGAATTTATTTGAAAATTGAGCCTAAATTGGAATGAAAAAACGAACTATTTATCGGATTTTTTACCGGCCTGCAAACTTTGTCTGGACTTTCTATTTCTATTCAAGAGTCACAACTGACTTCAACTGTATTTTATGTCGAGGTCTGCATACTAGTGCCTTGCCTCCATTATTTTATATACCGATAGATGGCAGCATCATCACCGGATCGAACAGTTAATGAGAATTTAGAACTAGTCCAAGAGCTAATAGCTACCTGGTACTAGCACCCCCAGAGGTATCGTTTCACTTGGAGGACATTGAGACCACGAGCATATTTAACGTCGCCCAGTCCCCTTTAATGACGACGGTGGGTCTTCGACCAGCGGGGATCGAACCCGAGCCCCTCCGGCCCCGAGTCCAATGCCCTACCGATCAGGCTACCACGGCCCCTTGTCTGGACTTGAAGAAACAAATTGAAACTTTCAGCGAAATCGACCGGGTAGTTTTCGAGTTTTGCGCGTTCAAACCTCTACCTACCTCTGTGGTTCAAACACACAGACGCATTTTAGAGACTTCATTTTATACTGTGTACAGATTCATTTTATACTATGTCGAGATGTCAACTCTTTTTACACCATGAAAAATAAACCTAAATAACTCCTCTTATAAGCTTTTTAGACACTTAAGTCAGCTTTTGAGTCTTAAAAACTCATTAAGCTACCAAAGCAACTGGAGAACTGACTTCACAGTCGTTTAGACAACAATAAAATCACTTAGAGATTTGACTGAAGAATATAAGACTTTTAAACTCAACCATTCTTAATTTGTTTTTAATCTCTATTTTTATGAATATGTTCTTAGTAGCATTCTGATGCTTACTTCAACCAGGATTTCTCTTTCTTTTTTATAGAAACGATGTCATCATCAGTTGCAAAACCTTGAGTAATCCATAGGAGGCATGTCTTTTTGAAGACTTGGAGGAGTGATTGACGCTCAGTTAGGAAGTCGTCTTGTAACTGTTTCAATATTAAAATACTTTACATTATTTATTTCTTCAAATCTTTTTGAAAAAAAAAAAAGTATATTCTTCCGTTTACCAGCCCATAAATACGAGTTCATGTTATCCAAAAATTGTATTTCAAATACAGCTAGTGTAACTTAGCTACAAAGTACTTGGTATGGTGTCTTGTTTTGCCTGTTCACAGATGCTGGAGAAGTTTCTGAAATACTATATGTTACTAACAATGTTGCCGGTTAGATTTTTCTCATTCATCTAACATTGTGCAGCAGTTTTCCAGCGACCTCTTCACCCGTAATAGCAGTAAATAATTTTAAAATCGTGTCCACACAAATGGGGGCAATTCCCTCTTCTTTGATGGCTTGCAATGGGTTTTTTCCTTCAGTCAAAAGTGCTACTTAGTCACTGAAATTGATAGAACTGATCATGACACATTTAAACTACTTTGAATACCGCCTCCAGAAAGACCCCGTAAGTTTAACAAGAAAAATAGTGCAATTATGGAGAGTTTCTTCAATAGGGTACTTCTCAGGAGAGGACTTCTCTTCATGCTTCTAAAACTAAAGGCCAATAATTTTATTATTTTGTCTAATCTATTCAATGGAATTCAACGCGAATTCACTACGGAATAATATGATTTCGAGTATTGTTCTTGCAGCACCAACAGCAGATCAGTTGGCTCATAAACCTTGCATCCCCATGGTTCCTGTATATTTTCTTTTTAAATTGACGTAATTACAATATCCAATGAAAATTTCTCATGTCATCACCATCATCAAACGTACAACGTTACATACTGGTCCTTATCTTCATGTTGGACAATGCTCCTGAGCATACTGCCAATTCGACGTTCGAATGGTTTCTGGGTAATAGCGTTTATGTTACATACTAGCCACCTTAACCCCTTCAGACCTGGTGTCCGGTATACCGGACATACACTTTAAACAGCTGCTAATCATTTAATAATTGGTTTAATTAGTTGATTTTTTTTTGTAGTTGACTCTTTACATTCTACTTATTATAATCTGTGAAATAATTTTTCGTTTTGAGATTGACAACACTGACATATAGGGATTGAGAGATAGAGAGTGGCTCATTTTTCCAACCATGGATTTTCATCTGAAAAGCGAGGTTTTTTCCTGATTTTTTAAAAAATATATAATATTTAATTAATCGTTTCAAACGCTTATATTATGTTTTATAATTGTTTGTAGAACATTTTATAATGAAGTTTGTTTGGTATTTTATCGTTTTTGTATATGAAATATTGATTTCAAAAATATGAGTCCGGAATATTGGACGTGCCATAACTCTTTTAATTTTTCTCCTACAAACTCAAAATTTTGTCTATAAGATACCCTTTATTATAGTACACTGTGTACCAAATATCAACATTTTTGGTCCAATATGCCAATATTTGACCTACATGCGAAGTCTTTTCCGTTTAGCTTCTTTTTTAATATGCCTGTTAATTTTCATAAAAGACAGTTAAAGGAAGACTTAAGCACAAAGAGCGAAAACCATATTTACAGCACCGGTGGAAATGAAACCCCACACTCTTCTGTCCTGTGCCGCAAACCGCAATCACTCAGGCAAGCATGACCAAGGATAATAGAAGAAAAAGGAGACGCTCAAAGCCGTAAACTTGCTGCGCGCACTTGAAGAAGCCGTACCTTGTGTTCGACGAAACTCACCGGTCTACCGGTAAGTAACCGGTTACTAACCCCAGCGTTCTATAAGCAATCGGATACCGCACCGGTTACCATTCTAAGCAGTTGATTAGTTGATTGGAGCACGTGATCATTAGCTGTCGCGTGATTAACTAACCGGTCGCTACCAGTCGTGCTCGTCGAAAGTAAGCGTGGACAGAGCCACAGCCTTCTATGTATCAGGCCTACGTGCTGTATTGCGCAATCGATGCCACGTGACCTCTCAGAGGCGATCGGCGGTAAATTCCCTCTAGTTCAAACAGCGTTCGTAGAGTAGCTGATCGTTGCAAAACAACTCTGGTATTAGTTAGCAAAGTAATAATTATTCGAAAAGTATTGTGTGAATGTTCAGTTTACGTTATCAGCAGTCTCTTAATGGAGACTTGGAATGATGTTCTTTTTTTCTTTCTTTGTATTGTTGTGCTTAAGGCTGCAGAAGCCGTTGGGATGCTTTAGTAGTGAAAATTTAACGTATTAAATGTTTAACATTTCCGAATATGTTTGGAAGCTACATTTTTTAACCAAAACATGCTTTTAAGAAGGTAAGTCTGATTATCAATGCTTATTTTTTTAATAGAATCGATAATAAAAAATAAATACTTGTTAAATAATTTTTTAATGATTTTTTTTCCCTGTAAGGTACAAATTTTATGTGTGGTTTTATTCAGGCTATACATTTTCATTACTTTCAATTTTAGTGACGAAGGTTTTTTGCCCCCACTTTGGGTAATAATTATATTTTGTAAATATTGTTTCAAGGAACTTTTTAGCATGAATTGTCTAAAGAGTGCGGTTTAGTAGATACAATAGATAGCGGCATTTTAAAAAGACCAACTGTTTTGTATTTTAAAGCAGCTTCTATTACTGTAAGGTACTATATTCTATTACTGTAAGGTACACATTTTTATGTATGGTTTTTTACATGATATATATTTTTATTACTTTCGATTTTAGTGACGAAGCTTTTTTTCACTCAATTTAAGCAATGATTATTTTTTGTAACTAATGTTTCAAGGAGCTTTTTACATAAATTATCTGAAGAGTGCAGTTTAATAGATACATTAATCCGCGGATCTTTAAAACGGGCAACTGTTTTAACTTTTAAAGCACCTTTTATTTGCATAAATATATTTCAAAATGTTGTGGAAAATTTTTAGGAGGAATTCGTATCAAATGAAAATTAATTAAAGCTTTTAACAAATATTGGCGAGCCTTGCATTAGAAATCTGGTACATGATCATTACAAGCTTTGGTCTTACAACATCTTCTTGATTTTGCGAAATGTAATGCAAACGATTTATAAAATAATGTTGTACAGTGATGTTCCCATCAATTTTTCTGGGGGTTTATTTCCAGTAATCCATTACGCACAATTTGTGTATGTGATCAAATGCATAGTATGTCATAATATGAAAATTTATGAAGCTTGAGGGTATACGATATATGTCTAAAAAATCTTTGAGAGTATACGGCGTATCAAGTATACTCTTCGGGAACACCACACTGTTCAATAATTTTTCAAAAAAAAAAAAAAGAATGAGAAGTAGTAATGAAAAAGTAGATATATATATATATAAGAAAAATAAAGAAGTTAACTCACAATAAATAGATTCCCAGTAAAAATTCATGATAAATCTATACATTTTTTTGATCTGAAATATATGCATCAGTATTGTCATTATATATTAATTGTTTGGTTTGTTTCATTTGTTTAGATGTTTTGTAATTTTTATTGGGTATTATAGCAATTCATTTCCCAAAAATATGTTTTTTTATTTTTAACAGCTAGAAAATTGTCTAAATATAGGTTTTTTATTCCAATTTATATTATTGTTTCATTTGTTTACATTTATATTAAAGAAAATCAATACTACTGTTAATCATTCGCGAGAAAAATGAATATTAAATTATGAATAACAAATATGCACTTCCCGTTTATCTTAACTCATTTTACAATTTACAGTAAGCAAAATTTATTTTGTACATTCTTTTACGTTAGGATTTAAATTTCAAGTGTATTTTCTTCATATCCATACAAATTTTCATTTTCCTTTCTTATCTATATTTATTACGGAATATAATATTCAATGTGTCATATGCATACATTTTAATTTACTATTTAAGAACTTTTTGTGTCGATATTAAAACTTAAACGATATAAAATTTTAATTGAGAGATGTATCAGAGTAAATCATGTGAAAACCATTTACTTTCTCAATGGATTTAAAAAAAATCTTAAATTTTTATTCACGGTAGAGCTATATGAGATGTAAACAAACCGCCTTCACGGGCGGCCATGTTGAATGAGCGCGCAGGCCTTGTGTTAAGATGGCTGTGACAGAGCGGGTAAGGGAGAGTGGAAGGGGAAAATTCTACCCACAAGAAAGCAATGATATTGAATGCAGAGTACTATGGAAATAGTTCAGAAAGAAAAATAAAAGTGCGGCACTTTTATAATTTTTACTGTCGGAGCAAAGAAAAAAAGCTTTATTTATCACATACAACAATGAAAAAGCTATTCGCAACTCCAACGAACTATAGGGGGCACTGCAGTCACTGTCTAATGGCGGACCAAAAAACTAAAACAAACGCACGTGGTAACGAAGAAAATGCTAATAAGCCTAGTAAATTTTGTTCGTATGCATGAATTTTTTCGCTTTATTCTTTTTAAATTAATTTTCAAAATCTTGTTGATATTCTGGCACACGTAGAAAGAAATGAGAATTCAAGAAGCATTACTAAACGTCAAACATTAATGCAAATGACGTAGTTCGTAGTTCTAAGCAGCCATTTTCACTGTTGAATTCGATATTTATCAATTCTTGATAAAAACTAAATAATAATTGTGGCCCGACAAGAATAACAATTAATGCTAGAAAATTTAATATGACATTACAAATTATTACCAAAAGAAGATGATACTTCTTTGCTTTGCTTGGCTAGCGCTTATTGTTTTGCATTTGTAGCTCGGTTATTTCTCTCGAATTCCCGAATCGGTTAATTTAGAATTTTTCTGTTTCGATGTTTCTAATTTCTGAGTTACGATTTAATTATGTCATGTTATGCAAATCATCTAC
Source organism: Uloborus diversus (assembly GCF_026930045.1). Classification (NCBI taxonomy): domain Eukaryota; kingdom Metazoa; phylum Arthropoda; class Arachnida; order Araneae; family Uloboridae; genus Uloborus; species Uloborus diversus. The sequence continues at coordinate 40,039 of NW_026559222.1, read as the reverse complement.
AAAATTCTTACCGATATATGGTGGTAGTTTTCTTTTCAGTTGATTGACCATTATTTCTTTTTACTTATCGAATTCTGTAATCTTACTACCATTTTATTCCACTCATGATAAAAATTAAAAATGGTTTAACTAAAAACGCGAAATCTCGCCAAGGCTACTTTGCTCGCACAATACTAAAACTATAACCCTAAACAAATTTGGCGAAACCTTTCAGCTGAGGATAAAAGGAATAAAGTAAATTCTTTCTCGGTTAAACATTTTTCATTTTGTTCTACGATAATATATTCAAGAAAATGTTTTGCATACTGCCCATTCCAAAAAAATGTTGGTGTAAAATATGGTTATTTAAATTAATTTAAGATTAAAAAAAAACTCATATTCTTACAAATTCATACAAAACAATAAAACTTTTTACCTTGTATAACGTTATCAACTCAATCAACTCATATTTTAGAAGGAAATAAGGAAAACTAACATTATTTTGAGAAGCTCGAGAATACTACTAAGGGACTAATTAATTTCTGTAGCTGAAAGCAAACTAAGACGCATCGAATGCGTTAATAAATACTCCTCACAAACTGCCTGTGTTTACGTCAACAGACACACATGGAACGCAAGGTGGCAATGTTTTAGTTTTTTCGGCAGTTTTGTAAATCACCGCAAGGTAGCGTATTCGAGCGCTGGAGTTGCGAATTAAACTTGTTTTTAATTGTGACAGTTAAAATATGATGAATCATCATTATATATCATAATATGCTGCAGCAAATTTATAGTTTTCTTGCATTAAAAAAAAAAGTATGTGCCCTATCCTCTTTTTTCTATGGTTCTAGTAGAGATCATAGACTAATAATAAGAGTAGACAGAGCTTTCTCGGACTTGCTGATGAAAAAATTGGTTCATGGATACATCATGTGACTGGTGGAAGGCTTGGCGAAAACTTTGGCAGCATGGTTGCTAGATTGCAGGATTATCTATAGTTTGGCACTCGACATGTATTTTAAGACGTAATGTGTTTTTATTATAATTTTTTTTCTGCAGGTGCAGAGATGATTGAACTGTTTTTCTTTTAGTTATGCATTATTTTGACATTAGTTTTTGATCACAGTTTTCAGTAACTTTTATTTCATTCGGAAATGCTACGTCAGCGCTGGCGTAGTGGCGTAAACGTTTTGCGTTAACGCAAAAATGTACTAATCGGTATCTTAAATTGAAATTGTAGGTAAAAATCTTACCGTTTGCCGATTCTTTTTGGGCACTTGCATCTTTAATTGCTTAGAGAGTTATTGAAATTGAATAAAGAAAATTCACAATACTATCTAAACGAAAAACTCGCTATATTATCAAAATATTTACAACTTAGAATAACAAATTTACAAATCAGACTCCATAAAAGATCATTCTTCCGTGTGTTCCATCAATTCTATTCATTTTATTTCTCGCGGGCGTTGATCGTCTGCTACGATCAACGCGCTACGATCAACGCCCGCTGTTGCTAGGATATCCACCAGTCACATGGTTTGGTTTATGAGCAGCAAAAGGGTTGCCATAGCTCGGTCTACTTTTATTATTAGTCTATGGTAGAGATATTTCGAACAAGAAATGAGTTATTCAAGTTGTGTTGCCAGGGTTGGCAAGTATTTCGCCACGGGTGGAAAAAAAACACGGTTTTCCCCTTCCATCAAATATAGAATTTTTGCCAGTATTGAAAAGAGAACAAAAAAATAGAATTTTTACAGACAACTTTTTTAGTTTTTTTAATTTTGCCCTCAGTAAATTAATAAAAGATATTAAACATGCTTTAATTAAATTCTAGTTTTTGTTTTCTTTAACATCTAGCTTAAAATAAATAAATAAATGTAATATTAAACTTTCTTAAACAAATGCTTCCAAAGATTGTTTTTATTTATTATTTTTTTAAATAAAAACTAGCTGCGTGCCCGGCGTTGCACGGGCTACCTAAAAAATGTAAGAGCAGTCCAGTTGATGCTTTTGTAGTACACTGACACTAGTTTCTAACGCGTTAAGGAATAAATAAATGCGCGTAAAGCAAGGTTTGCAAAACACCAGTAAAACATATTTTTGCCAAAACACCTCATCAACGTTAATAATCGTTATCAATGATACAAGTTATGAGTACATTTTTAGTCAGCACAAAAGGGGAAAATATATGCATTATCAACTATAATCTTTACTCACGTTAAACTGAATTACATCTGATAGACTATATCGGAAATATTTATGCACAATAACAATCCGCTTTTTACATAAAATAGTCACACCCCGGATAGATACACCCGGCGTTGCCCGGGTGTTTATTAATGCAACATACCACTCAGATAAATATTTGGATGGATTCTATCCACATGGTCGTACAAGAATTACATCAATCCGTTTTCCAGGTACAAACCCTCAAAGAACTCAAATAACTGGTAAATCACTCATTTACTTTACGACGTGCACGGTCCTCCTCGAAAATGAAAGTTATGTCATGTGACGCGTATTTAACAATCAGGCTTGAACAAAAAAAAAAAAAAAAAAAAAAAAAAAAAAAACAGCAAAATTTTGCTGCTGATTACGGCAAAATAATCGAAAAGTAAACAACTTAAACACCCTGATTACAGGAAAAGCCTCAAAACAAAAACAAGAATTTTACCTGTTCATATTCGAGAAAAAGAAATGGCAACAGATCTTTCATCTCAATGATTTTCTTCACGCTGTAAATCTTAATAAAAGCGTTCATCCGGAAAGTTGAGTTGAAGCACTGAATAATAATTTGAATGGAGGAAAGCCTTCGAAAAATATGGATTTTATTTTGAAATCTAAGAGTTATAATTAATAATTTTTAATTGATATCTCCGCTAATTATTATCGGAGGATTATGTTAAATAGCCAAACATGAAGACGGGAAGATGACGAATCCATCGATACCTGGTTCGATGGTCAGTTCACTGTCGTTCGGGAGAAGAAGCTTGGACATAGATAGATAGATAGATAGATACTCAGATTTTATATGTATAAGATTGAGTTTACAATTTGTATTTGAGACAGGAAAATGGTAGAACGTTTTAGAATTTTCTGGATATTTCTTTGCTAGGTATAAAACGCCGGGCGTTTCGTGAATGGGAGAGTCAGTTTTGCTTTCTAATTGTTTTCTCGTTTTCACAGCTGTCTGTGAATGTCATAGACTAATAATAAGAATAGACCGAGCTATGGCAACCCTTTTGCTGCTCATAAACCAAACCATGTGACTGGGGGATATCCTAGCAACAGCGGGCGTTGATCGTGGCAAACGGTCGACGCGAGCGAGAAATAAAATAAATAGAATTGATGAAACACGGAAGAATGATCTTTTATGGAGTCTGATTTGTAAATTTGTTATTCTAAGTTGTAAATATTTTGTTAATATAGTGAGTTTTTCATTTAGATAGTATTGTGCATTTTCTTTATTCAATTTTAATAACTCTCTAAGCAATTAAAGATGCAAGCGCCCAAAAAGAATCGGCAAACGGTAAGATTTTTACCTACAATTTCAATTTAAGATACCGATTAGTACATTTTTGCGTTAACGCAAAACGTTTACGCCATTACGTTCACGCCAACGCTGATGTAGTAGTTCCGAATGAAATTAAAGTTACTGAAAACTGCGATCAAAAACTAATTACTAATGTCAAAATAATGCATAACTAAAAGAAAAACAGTTCAATCATCCCTGCACCTTGGGAAAAAAAAAGTATAATAAAAACACATTACGTCTTAAAATACATGCCGAGTGCCAAACTATAGATAATCCTGCCAGCTGGCAACCATGCCGCCAAAGTTTTCGCCGAGCCTTCCACCAGTCACATGATGTATCCATGAACCAATTTTTTCATCAGCAAGTCTGGGGAAGCTCGGTTACTCTTATTATTAGTCTAGGTGAATGTATTAGCGCTTGCGCTGATACAGATTTTCAAATTTGTTCTTTCCACGTATTTTTGGTTTTAAATGCGTGGTGTACTGAGTAATGTACAGTGTTTAACGATATTCGATTAATTGCTGGATGTTTGCAATTGTTACCTGCTCCATTGTTTATATTTGTAAATAAATTCATTGTGTTTTTATTAGAGGTGCGACATCGATGGCAAAACATCGATGTTTTAAAACACCGATGTTAGAAATTAAAACATCGATGGTATTGATACATCGACCTAAAAACATCAATGTTTCCAAACATCGATCTTTTTATCAATGTATAACATACATTTTTGAATACACTACACTAATTTAAGCAATACAAAAGATTACGTCCCCGACGAATATATTGAAAATACTGAACCTCAAATCATGTATACAATTTAATAAGAATAATTTCGCAACATCTTGGTATTATAGTAGGACAAAAGTTGATAATAAGACAAGCACCGATTAATACAAACTAGTTATAGTAATAAGGAAATATTTTGAAACTGAATGAAACTAAAAGAAAATTTATATCAAAAAAGAACATAAGAAAAAATGTATCATAGCACTTATCGTCAGTTGAATGATGGGAAAAAGCTGTGCTAATTTTTTTAAAAATACAAAATTAATTCTAACAATTATTATTAAGAGCAAGAAATATGTGTTGTACAGTTCGTTAATAATTAATCACAAATTGTAAGTAATAGAGGAACGACTTGTTGGGGGAAATCGATAAGTAACCATGAATATTGGTGTTGACAGTTTGGAGAAAAAAAAATTTGTTTACTTTGTCCCCCCGAAGCGCATTTCTCTTTTCGCAGGCTATCCCACCAGTCAGAGAAACATCTCTTTCCGATGGAACAGAAGTTGCCATCACTCTCAAATACTTTAAAGCACCTTTTACCAGCTCTGAATTTTTAAAGTTATAAAGTTTCACCGTAGTAACGTATATGATTTTCCTATAGTTTAATAACTGGAGCCTTGAAATAGACTGCAAGTTCTGGCACCAGACTACCAGTGTCAGGTTCTTCCAATAGCTTTGACCTCTTCCTCACTCTCTATTGTAGTGATCATCTCAAAAGTCATCCTCTACACAGAAAAATTAATCTTATAAAATGGGTGCAAAAAAAAATGCTTTTTTTTGGCAACTCAATAGGTAAACTTAATTATCTAGCGAGAAAATTGGAGCAAATTTTATGATAAATTTTGATTAAAATGCAAAAACATCAACATAGAAAAAATATCAAAACCAAAACATCTGTAATGTATCCTATTTTCCCCCTCTTGACCTTGACTCTTCAGTATGGGAAAACAGAAACTGATTTAGTTTATGGCAGATTAACTGTCAGTGGTGTGTAAATTAATGATGATCTGGGGTTCATCTCAAGTCGTTGAGGCGCCAAGGCAGAGATTCATGAGATCTTTGTCTTTGGTGGAAGGAAGAGTTTTCTTGTCTGTTTTGATCGGAGCAGAGAGGAGAACTGTGAGTGACGGTAGGGTAGCAAGCTGTGCTACTCGCGAGCTCACAGAAAAAAATCCATATTTTGTAGTGTAAAATAAATGTATAAAGTGTGTTGTGGTCTTAGTAAAAGGTAGTTTTGTCTGTGATTTTGGTGTGTATTTTGTTCAGCCGTAGAGGTGGAAGACCTACGTCCTTCACCAGGATATCACGGCTAAAATAATCTTTCATCACGATATCACACATCGATAGTCAAAAATCATCGAAAGTAAAACATCGATGTTTTAACAAAAACATCGATGTCGCACCCCTAGTTTTTATCAAGATTGGAATCGTCATTTCGAAGAAATTTTGAAGTTGCACTGAACTCGTAACAATATAAAAAAAATTAAAAACCTTCATTAGCCCATTAATGCGAGTTCAAGTTCTCCAAAAATGTATTTTAAATACAGTTAATGTAATTCGACAATAAAGTATTTGGTACTTCGCTACACTCAATTCAAAATGAATCCTGTTCACAGTCGAAGTTATTGAAAGACGAAATATCGTTAACCATGACGCGAATCAGAATTTTCACATTCATCTAATATTATGCAGCAGTTTTCTAATGAACTCTTCACCGGCAATATCAGTAAATATTTCTAAAATTGCATCTATTCAAATAAGGGGAATTCCCTCTTCATTTATGACTTGCAATTGCAAATCAGTTTCAATTTTAGCTTTTTTGTTTTTACTTCACCTAGGCAAGTTAGGCAAAATTGATGGGGATTCAATATCAATAATTTCAACAACTGAAAGCTTTGATGAAGTTTCGCATTTCTCGTTCACTCAAAAGTGTAAAAATTTTGTCAATGCTCGTTCTTGGGATACAAGGCAACTTCTTGGATAACATGGCGAAGCATTCATGACACTGGTCCGTCAGCATGCTCCTCACCGCAGCTAATCTCACTCTAAAGCCAATTCGTTCCGCGTAGTTCGGGAAAACCTGCGCAGCGTTTCCACGAAGCAACGGATCGTTTGTAACATCATCATTCTCGAGGTACACTGCCACCTTGCTCACCGGTCTCCTGACGATATTATAATAAGAGATTGTAGTTCTCTCTATTTTCATTCCCTTCATCTGTTGCAGTTCCGCGATGCATTCTGCCTCCAGTCTGGCGCAATACTCGATGTCATCTCGGTCGACATTCAAATCCTTCCATTTAATCGCTATGTCCCGTAAGACGACAGAAGACATGATCAGCTTCACCAGGTCGTCGTCTCCCCGCTTCAGAGCGAATTCCAAGGGACTCTTCCCCTGATTGTCCATTAGGTGAGGATGAGCGTTCAGAAACAACAACTTTCTCACAATTCCTGCCTGTCCATTCTTCGCGGCATAGTGCAAGGCAGTGCGTCCTCCTTTGTCCTGCAGGTCGTGGGCATCATCATTCTCGCATATGATGTCAGCCGTGCTCTGCCTCCTGCATTTCAGAGCCAGCTGGAGGGGCGTACGGCCCAGACGATTCTGAATGCGGGTACAGGCGCCAGCCGCCAGCAGCATCTCGACGATCTTGGTATGACCCCCTCTGGCAGCCATGTGCAAAGCGGTATCTCCGTCATTGTCTTGCACATCGACGAGCTTAACGTCTGGGAGTGATTCTGCAACTTTCTCTATCAAAGAATCCAAAGCAGTGGCTCTGGTCGATAGCAGCTTTTGCACAATTCCTTCACATCCCCTTTCCGTGGCATAATATAAAGCAGTCCTCCCTTTCCTGTCCTGCAGTCTGTTAGTTTCGTCATTGCCACAGATGACTTCGGCCGCAGCCCACCTGCCCCAGATCACGGCCAAGTGGAGGGGCGTTCGGCCGAATCGATCCTGAACGTGGGTGCAGGCGCCCTCGGCAAGCAGCATTCTGCCAATGTCAGCGTAGCCCCACCTTGCAGCCACGTGAAGAGCTGTCTGTCCAAACTTGTCCTGGACACCAACCAGATCCCTCTCGTTTGTGGAGATAGTGAGAACAGCAGCCGCATCTTTACATTTGACAGCATGGTGCAGTTTTGTTTGTCCAGAAACATCAATTTCAACTATTTTCCTAAAATAAAAAATAAATAAATAAATAAGGAGGAAGGATTACTGTTAGGAAATGACTGGAACTGATTTTTTTTTTTTTTTCATTTTAAATTATAAAATTTGTTAAACAGGTTGACTGCCAAACTAAGAAAACGCTACATATGAGTTTGCAGGGTGATTGCATTTTTTGAATTGAATCTCAAAAGTGAAATTTCTGCCAAGCTAGGAAAACGCTACATATGAGTTTGCAGGGTGTCTACTGAATCTCAAAAGTGCAATTTCGTGACTTTTTCATGGCCTTTCAAAAAAAAAACAAAATTTGTTGTATTAAAAAAAATTGCAATGAAAGTATCTATTGCATAGATTTACAAGGATAATTGGCTTCTGTTACATGCACATTCATGAGAAAGTTAAACAAATAGATACTCACAAAAATTACGTTTTTTTAAAAAAAAATATGACGATAGGTGGAAAATTATCGCGACCAATGCTTGATTTTCGGGATTTCAGCGGCTGATTTTAAATTCGTGATTTTTTTGAGACTTTTGTGACCGGTCAGGGTTCATACACTTGTGGTTAAAAAAAAATCCCTAACTTTTCCAGGTTCTTTTTTAGAAAATACCAGGTTACTCCTTTCATTCAAAAGTAAGTTTAAATTACAATATTTTCAAAATAATTAAAATTGCTTAAAGTAGCAATACGAAAGAACTGCAACTTTTCCCCTTAAATTTATGTATATATAAAAAAACCATTGATTTTTTTTTCTTTTCTCTCAAAATATATTATTATTCTTTTTTTAAAATGTTTTGTTCAAAAATTGTTTTCATTTGTTTATACTACTTGTTGAAAACAAAGAACTTTCAACTTACATTAACGTTTCTTTGATGCCACGTGTCATGTGTAATATTAGAGTCTTGCTGTAATTGGGCAGCAATCTTTTAGCATCCGCTTTTGGTTTACAGTTCCTTTTATTTCCTTATTAGTAAATAACACAAAACATATTGAGCAAAATACAAAGCTATTTTTTAGTTTTAATATGATTAACTTGTTGCATCGATCGGCGTAACATATTATGCATAATAACAAAGATCAGTATCCGCCGATCATAGGCCCATGCTAATAATCATTAGTTTTTTTTTCTTTCGCACATTAATGGCTGCTTACATTAAAATTATTCTTTTCTAGAAAATAATTAATTTTTAAAAATTCATAATTTATTGTACATTTTAGAAAACTTTCAATAGTTAATTTGAGATAAACATCCAATTCTGTTTTTGGTACGTCTACTTCCATTTTGCATATGACCAAATACGGGGACTAAACGAAAAATTTAAGATAAATAAGTAAAATTTCTGTATTTGTGTAGCATAAAAGTAGTTATAAATAATTAATAATCCTAAAAAAAACTACAACTAAGACAAAATAGACAGTTTTTAGCACATAAGCGTCTAAATCCATTAGAATAAAAAAATGCTTGAATTTTTCCAGAAAATAATTACGAATTATTCCCAAAAAAGGGGGAGGGCACATTTTGCATTAGTTTCAATTGTTTGCATTACAATAAACAACCAATGCCATTTTCGGAAACCTATAGGCACTTAAAAAGCATTGTGTACTTTCCATCTTGGGAATGACCAAATATGGCGGCTGCGCCAAAAATTAAGTAATAATTTTTTGAATTTGTAGCATTAAAACAATTTTAAATTATATATCTTCATAAAACTCTATTTCAGTTGGAAAGTTTTTAGCACATTTGTGTTCAAGGCAATGAAGTTAAGATTTTAAGTTTTAAGAACAAAATTTTTCATTTCTCAAGAAAATTACGTATTTAAAAATTAAAAAACAAAAACAATTTGCAGCACATTCTGCGTTAATTTCATTTGTTTGCAGTGAAAGAAAACATCCAATTCTGCTTCGTTTTTGGAAACTTAGGCTTTTCAGCATCGTGTCTACAGTGAAGCCTGTGTAAGTTGGCCACTCGCGGTGCACTACTTTAGTGGTCAACTTAAACAGGTGGTCAACTTACAGAGGCTGATTTATATGACAAGGGCTAATTCCGTGCCTGAAAAAAGTGGTCAATTTAGACAGGTGGTCAACTTACAGAGGCTGATTTATATGACAAGGGCTGATTCCGTGCCTGAAAAAAGTGGTCAATTTAGACAAGTGGTCAACTTACAGAGGCTGATTTATATGACAAGGGCTAATTCCGTGCCTGAAAAAAGTGGTCAATTTAGACAGGTGGTCAACTTACAAGGGTAGTCAACTTCACAGGTTTTACCTTGTGAATGACCAAAACTGGCGACTACGTTTCATACATTGCCGAAAAAAGTTTCCGATCCAAAAAGATTTCTCCGATCGATCCTCCCATCCTCAGGATTGTGTTTCTGAAGTAGTAAATTGTCTTTTTCCCTGTTGAGTTTGTGCATAATTCAAGTTCACCTGAGGATTTTTTTTCTTGGGAATTATCGAGGGGCAAAAATGGCAACTGCGGAAGTTTTTTTCGCGTCGCCACTTTCATATCGCCAGTGTCATTTTACCTCGAAATTTCAAAATTTTTTCAGAAAACATTGACAAAAACGAAGATTACAAGGTGGCGACAGGAAATGGAAAAAAAAGTTCCCTGACTTTTCCCCGATTAAGTTCACTAAATTTCCCTGATTTACGTTACCAATGATAATAGTTTCCTTTCTTTGCCCTACCTGAAAAGCATTGCATCTCTACCAGGGCTGCCAGACGTCCCGTATTTTGAAAAAGTGTCCCGCGTCCCGGGGAACTTCCATACGGGACAGCTTAAGTCCCATATTCTAGCTAATAACAATATTTAACAAAACGAGACGTTATTTTAAGGGGGGAAAAAAAGTAAAACAAAAAATGTGAAATAAAGAGCAGTAAGAAAATCATGTGGCAGCAAACAGAAAAATTATTTTGTTTTAATTTGGTTTTTGTTTTGGTGGCAGACCATGAGGAGCCGAATGATTGCTTCCTGTTTGCTCATTGACTAGTGTTGGAAATATATCGTCAATCGCAATGAAAAGAATTTTTATACTTTAATCGGCGACATTTTGTAAGATTTAATACTTCATTACGAATACGATTGAATATTTCAGATTTATCACGAAGAGACGTTCTACGTTGGAAAGCATCCCTTAAAAATACACCATATCCAGTAATTGCCCTCAACCTCAAAAATATCAACCCCCCTCCCCCTGTTCCGTATTTACTGTTCTTAAATCTGGCAACCCTGATCTCTACATAGTATAAAATGAAGTCCCCAAAACGCGTCTGTGTGTTTGAACTCACAAAACTCGAGAACTACCCGGCCCATTGCGATGAAATTTTCACAGTTTGTTCCTTTAAGTCCTGAAAAGGTTTGCAGACCAGTTCGAATAAAATTCGATGAATAGTTTCTTTTTTATTCCCATTTACGTCCAATTTTCACATAAATTCTCAAATATGGAGGTGAAAAATTACTTGCACATATTAATATTACATATCGTTAGAAAGGGTAGAATTTTCCGCGTTCTGCGCAATTTGTTTCAATGCTCTAACTTTATTACGGCGGGAGTTATTTGCGTTTTTAGCTCGAATTTTTTTAGGCTGCTGAAATTTAGGCACTACTTTCTTCATTAAATAAATCAATAAAAAGTGAAGGAATTGTCCCACAGCTTTCTTTTTGACGCCATTGGAAAAAGCGACCTTTTTTACTCCAGATCTAACTCGACCTGTGGTCGAAAAAATAAGCTTTTATCTCGAAAGCAAAAAAAGTTAGAAGCCTTTTTAAATCTAGTTTAAGAAATTTCGATTCCATTCAAATTGTGAACCATTTTCTTTCGCATTTTAATTCCTTAAACTTATTTTATTTTGTGTCCCCATGGTTACGCATTTTAAATCCATCTTTTTGGATTTAATTTCTTAAAAGTATTTTAATATCTGTCGTCACTGTTTGGAAGGGAAATCATGATGCTTTTTTTTTATTTACTTTTTACGCCTGATTGTTGAATATACATCACTTGACACAATCTTTATTTTCAAGGTGCACAGGGCAAAGCCGGGCAACGCAGCTAGTATTAAATAAAATGCAGTGTTAAAAACGGTTTAAGCTGTTAATTAAAAATATATTTTGAAAAAATGCTCCTTTTTTGGTAAAAATAGTATATTAAACTATTGACAGAGAAATATTGTAGGAAATCTAAAACAAATACTTTACTTCCAGGAACCAGTTAACATTAGAATTCTAAGAAATTATTAAAACCTCTCTTAAAGAAATATCTAATCATGATAAAACTAAAAAATGTCAATGGAAATAATCTTGAACTGAATTTTCAAGCAGTATAATAGTTGCTGAAGAATAACAAGTGATAGTTAAAGTATAGAAGTAATGTAGTTTTACTTACATATATAATACTGCCGTTCGCATGTAAACGGCAGTATCTGCAGAAATTAGTTTTCGAGATATTTTAAGAAATGTCTGTTGCATTCAATACAAACAACAGGAAAACGTTGGAATTAAGACTTTTTTTTTCGTCTCTTTTTCAGCGGAAAACAAATAAGCGAGTATGTGCAATAAAGATAATGTACAATAGATGACAAAAATGAAAAAAAAAAAAAAAAAAGTGCAGTTACTGCCCTTTACCTACACACGGCAGAATAGACATATTTATGTAAAACAAAGTGAAATATTTCAACAACCAGTCATATTGAGCAATACTCTAATCAAGAACTTAGGTTTAATGAAAGAATACAGCATTTTAACTATTAAAAATAATAAAAATATTTGCATATGTACACAACTCAATTTCAATTGTCATTAGTTGCCGAAAAAAAATCTTAGATTACTTTAGTAACAAACAACATTGAAATGCAAAAACAATTGTTAATTTCAATATGTATATATAGATATATATATATGGTTTTAAAATAAGAGTTTTAAAGTCTGAAAAAAAAACCCTTCGTGTAATCTGAAGTGACAGCAAATAATACCATGGCAAAAAAAAAAAAAGATTTTCAGTCAAAAATCAATTTTAACAATAAAGTTAAAAACGCCAAGTGATAACTTTAAAAAATTTTCAGCATTAATTTAAAAAACAAAGATTTTTTCTTGAAATCGTGATAACCGTATGTTAAATATTTCAAAAGAATGAGTAAAGGCAAGGGAGCAAAGTCATTAATGACCGCTTCCTCTTTGCCTGCAGGGTTGTTTATTTTACCGAGCGTGGAATGCGTGGAAAGAAAATTCAAGCTAGGTGAAATAAACAACTTTACAGGCACAGAAGCAATCTTTGGAAGCTCATCCTAAGATTGAATACTTTGACCTTGAGGAAAAAAGATGCACAAATATGCGGTATAGTATAATCACACCTCATTCATTTTCTTTACTTATAATAAAGCAGAAAGTCTCTCTGTCCGGAGGATGTCTGTGACGCGCATAGCGCCTAAACCGTTCGGCCGATTTTCATGAAATTTGGCACAAAGTTAGTATGTAGCATGGGGGTGTGCACCTCAAAGCGATTTTTCGAAAATTCGATGTGGTTCTTTTTTTATTCCAATTTTAAGAAAAAAAAACTATCATAAATTACGAAATTATCATAACGTGGAACCGTAACATGGGCACAAGCCAATGGGTGAGATACGAAATTATCATAACGTGGAACTGTAACGTCGGTACAAGCCAATTGGCGAGAAAATTCACCATACATTATTTGTAAATATACAAGCGAACCAAAAGACCTTTTGATTTTTCTATTACGGGCAAAGCCGTGCGGGTGCCACTAGTACTTTATAAAACAAATAATTGGCGGAAATTCGTAGGGAATCAAAGTACTTCATTTTGGAAGGAAAAATAATTTTTCCCTTGCAAAATTGCTTGAAGAAAAAAAATTTTTTTTTTCTTCATTTGATCATTTTTCCCTGAATTTTTGTTATTTTTTCAAAATTCCCTGATATTTCCAGGAGTGATCAAGTTCCCTGACTTTTTCCTGATCTCCCTGATTTCCTTGATCTGTTCCCACCCTGGATTAGATGGCACGGTACGAAATTACTTGGGGAAAAAATTTTTTTTGGCCAAAATTTGGAAATTCCCTGACATATTTAACTATGTCACTTGCCCTGACCATTCCCGGGTTTTCCCAGAGCGTACCAACCCTGCCGGTAGACACCTTGGCTCCGCAGAGACCAGTGTACCTGTGAGTCAGTTTTGATTCAACGGTACCTTCCTGGAAGATAAACATCCCATAGACTAATAATAAGAGTAGACCGAGCTATGGCAACCCTTTGGCTGCTCATAAACCAAACCATGTGACTGGTGGCTATCCTAGCAACAGCGGGCGTTGATCGTCTGAGAAATAAAACAAACAGAATTGATGGAACACGGAAGAATGATCTTTTATGGAGTCCGATTTGTAAATTTGTTATTCTAAGTTGTAAATATTTTGTTAATATAGTGAGTTTTTCACGTAGATCGTATTGTGCATTTTCTTTAGTCAATTTCAATAACTCTGTTAGCAATTGAAGATGGAAGCGCCCAAAAAGAATCAGCAAACGATAAGACTTTTACCTACAATTTCAATTTAAGATACCGATTAGTACATTTTTGCGTTAAAGCAAAACGTTTACGCCATTACGTTCACGCTAACGCTGATGTAGCAATTCCAAATGAAATAAAAGTTACTGAAAACTGTGATCAAAAACTAATGCCAAAATAATGCATAATTAAAAGAAACACAGTTCAATCTCTGCACCTGGAAAAAAAATTATAATGAAAATACATTACGTCTTAAAATACATGTCGAGTGCCAAACTAGAGATAATGTTGCCATCTAGCAACCATGCTGCCAAAGTGTTCGCCAAGCCTTCCACCAGTCACATGATGTATCCATGAACCAATTTTTTCATCAGCACTTCTGGGAAAGCTCGGTCTACTCTTATTATTAGTCTATGAAACATCCCTATTAATACATGAAATACACCACCAGCTCAGTCAATTCCAGCCGAGGACTGCAGTTTCGTGCTTATTAGCACTCATCAGCCCTGCATAGGAGTGACTGAACTGAAGGTGGAAAACCTCTTAAGGAAGCCTAGTCACTCCTATGCCCGGCTGATGAGTGCTAATAAGAACGAAACTGCAGTCCTCGGCTGGAATTGACTGAGCTGGCGGTGTAGTTTATGCATTTCTGCCTTAGCCCTGGCTATAGGGCGGTAACTTACTGAATATACCATGCCTTGCCTTCAATATTCGAGTCGAACCGAACCATTGCTTCGGTCACTCGTCTGGTCAGTGCTAATTCTGTATTAGCTACCAGTTTGTTTGGCTCTCTAGGCTTCCTTAAGAGGTTTTCCACCTTCAGCTCAGTCACTCATTCCGGGCTGATGAGTGCTAATAAGCACGAAACTGCAGTCCTCGGCTGGAATTGACTGAGCTGGCGGTGTATTTTATGCATTTCTGCCTTAGCCCTGGCTATAGGGCGGTAACTTACTGAATATACCATGCCTTGCCTTCAATATTCGAGTCGAACCGAACCATTGCTTCGGTCACTCGTCTGGTCAGTGCTAATTCTGTATTAGCTACCAGTTTGTTTGGCACTCTAGGCTTCCTTAAGAGGTTTTCCACCTTCAGCTCAGTCACTCCTGCCGGGCTGATGAGTGCTAATAAGAACGAAACTGCAGTCCTCGGCTGGAATTGACTGAGCTGGCAGTGTATTTTATGCATTTCTGCCTTAGCCCTGGCTATAGGGCGGTAACTTACTGAATATACCATGCCTTGCCTTCAATATTCGAGTCGAACCGAACCATTGCTTCGGTCACTCGTCTGGTCAGTGCTAATTCTGTATTAGCTACCAGTTTGTTTGGCTCTCTAGGCTTCCTTAAGAGGTTTTCCACCTTCAGCTCAGTCACTCCTGCCGGGCTGATGAGTGCTAATAAGAACGAAACTGCAGTCCTCGGCTGGAATTGACTGAGCTGGCAGTGTATTTTATGCATTTCTGCCTTAGCCCTGGCTATAGGGCGGTAACTTACTGAATATACCATGCCTTGCCTTCAATATTCGAGTCGAACCGAACCATTGCTTCGGTCACTCGTCTGGTCAGTGCTAATTCTGTATTAGCTACCAGTTTGTTTGGCACTCTAGGCTTCCTTAAGAGGTTTTCCACCTTCAGCTCAGTCACTCCTGCCGGGCTGATGAGTGCTAATAAGAACGAAACTGCAGTCCTCGGCTGGAATTGACTGAGCTGGCAGTGTATTTTATGCATTTCTGCCTCAGCCCTGGCTATAGGGCGGTAACTTACTGAATATACCATGCCTTGCCTTCAATATTCGAGTCGAACCGAACCATTGCTTCGGTCACTCGTCTGGTCAGTGCTAATTCTGTATTAGCTACCAGTTTGTTTGGCACTCTAGGCTTCCTTAAGAGGTTTTCCACCTTCAGCTCAGTCACTCCTATGCCGGGCTGATGAGTGCTAATAAGCACGAAACTGCAGTCCTCGGCTGGAATTGACTGAGCTGGCGGTGTATTTCATGCATTTCTGCCTTAGCCCTGGCCATAAAGCAGTAACTTACTGAATATCTCTATTAATGTCTGCGTAACAATAGCAACAATACAGTGTGCAAGTGCATCAACAGCGAGCGAAGTAGGGGCCCATCCTTCCAGATAACATCAGATTTCGTAGTTTGGCAGTCAACATGTACAAGAAAATTTGATACCGCTTAATCCTTGCCCTATGCACACAGTTTAGTTTTGCGAAACATAATAGATGAAACCATTTTTCACTTTAAACTGATGAAACATGAAAGAAACAATGATCAATGCTACCCAAATTAAATCATATTTCTAACTTAATATTTTTCTCATCTTGTTCCGCAATAGTTAATAGCTTGCATGAGCACGGTATGCACCCCCCTCCCTCCCCCTCCATAAAAAAAGCATTTTTAAAATAATAATAAAAAGTAAGCACTTATCCCTTTCCGGCGCGGTGGTCACAAAAAGGGACACCAATTTTAAAAATTTCTTTAGAAAAAAGTTTTTTCTTTAAAACTCCAAAAATCGCTGCATCAGTTGCTTTTATTTCTCTTTAATGCACACAGATGGCAGCACTATTAAATATGACTCTTTTTGTTGGCTTAATTTCTTGTTTAAAATACCTCGATTTTCAAGCTCAAATACAATATTTTTTTCAAGATTTTAAAATTTACACCATTAACTAAATTAGTCAACCATTTTCCCTCAGGAATCCTGAGCTAACCAATCATAATTTTGCAAAAGATTCGAGTTCATTTTTGAATGCATAAACAAAGTTTCTTTCCAGGTGTCCCCAAATGTGGACACCGCCCGTCTAGGGCATTGATCTCACTGTTGTGGGTGAAAGATGTAATTTGATACATTTCAGAAAAGGGGGACCAAAAGAATCGTTTACAATGGGCTTTTGTTTATTTATTTTGGGTTCTTGACCCAGAACAGGTGAATATGAAGGTCCATGACTGCACACATTTGAGATCTGCTTTTCCTACCAGACAATTGTATACTTTTTTATTAACAGCTTTGATGCTATTTTTTCTGTAAATGGTATTATACAGTCGTATTTTTTCATTTAATATTTTATAGCACAAAAGGAATGCACAGAAAGCAAGAACAATGCGCCAAAAATATTTTTAACATTTTAAGTTGCTTATTTAGATAATTTTATATAATCTATATGAACTTTCTTGAATTTTACTTCATCTTTATCTTGGAATTTTTATAGTAAAAATATTGAATTTTGTGTTCTAAATATTCTTAATGGCATAAATTATTGAAATAATTAGAAAAAATGCTTAAGAGCTTAAAATATTTGAAATTACTCCAATTGTCATACGAGGTAAGCATAACCACTTCAGAAAACAATTTTTGCTCTAAAAGGGCGGTGGTCACAAACGGGGACACCACACCCAGCTGGAGGGGGTGAATTGAAAAAATTTTTGACTGTAAAATCTATGTCCAGATAACCAATTTATCCCATCCAATGTGTTTTTTTATTATATTTCTAAAATTTTAATGACCCGCGCCTGTAAGGGTTAAAACTGTCCGAACGCTTTATTTTTAAATGTGCGCACTGCGCACTTATAAGTACTGTTATGCACCCTGCATTAGAGTGTAATTTTAAGTCATTGAAAACTTAAGAACGCTTGCAAACAGAAATACTTATACCACTGTTGAACACAAGTATAAGTAAATTCTCAATAAAACAATCTAAAAAAAAAACTGCATATTACGCATAATATGTGTTAAACCATAAGGAACAAACATTTATGATAATAAGAGTGATAAATATAAGTTTCAATACTATAAATTTAAGTTACACATGGAGAAACAAATAGCTTTAGAAAAATATATTTTTGTGACTAAAGCTGTTATGGGGTAAGTCACTAGTTATGGGCATAGTTAAGGGTTTTTTGTAAAAATTTTAATTGGTGTTGATCAGTAATGTTGTGGTTCTAGTTCATGGGAAAAACGTATAGTAACACTTTTTAATCACACCTTTATCAAATTTCACTCTTATAGCGGTGAAATTTTTATTAATTTTTAACTATGATTTAAATGAATTATTGACATAAACAAGAATACACTGGTTTGACCAGTTATGGTCATAATCGCTTAGTTATGGACGTACTCAAAACTAGTAATGGTCATGCTCATTAGGGTGT
Source organism: Uloborus diversus (assembly GCF_026930045.1). Lineage (NCBI taxonomy): Eukaryota > Metazoa > Arthropoda > Arachnida > Araneae > Uloboridae > Uloborus > Uloborus diversus. Next base: position 21,920 of record NW_026559222.1, on the reverse strand, counting down.
GTCTTATAATGCACTTTTTAAAAAAGTTTTGAATTTCTTATGGGGCACCCCTTTAATTGCTTCCTTTTGATGAAAAAATTCACACATAAAAGTTTCATAGAATTTGAACATAATTTAGGGGGTGCTACCAGTGATTAAAATTACATTCATTGTGAAAAATATGATGTAAAAATCAACTCTTGACATATTTTTAATCAACATGAAATTAGGTTGGTTGAGTTTAACATAACACAAATACCTATTTCTGATATATACTAGAAAATAATAAGCATTTCATGGTTGTCATTTTATGTATTAATGTCAAAAAAGCATTTGAAAGTTCGGTAATGCCATTCATATCACAGGTTCAGACTTTCGGTCTTTTACATTCAGCAACATTGTAATTTTTCTCTTTGTTACTTCCATGTGACACTACAAACTTTTCACTGATTGCTACTTATTATCCAGACTAAATAAATAAATTTAAAAAAATAAAAAGAGAGAGTTGACAAATTTTGCAGCAGTGGTAGCACCCTCTAAATATTATTCATTTTTTATTTTTCAGATATGAGAATTTTTTTTTCATCCAAAGGAACAAAATGAGAGGGTGCCTCATGAAAAAATAACACCTTTAAAAATAAGACGCACCCTAATGCTCATTCAATTCAATTATTTTCAAAAACAAAAAAAGCATTCAACCACATTAAAACACTTATTTTTCTTTTGTGTAAACAAATCTCAACCAATTTGAGCAACATTAAAAGTAAAAAACGGATAACTGACAAATCACTTTTGAAAGGTTTGTCTGAACAACAAGAACAAAAATAAATAAATAAAATAAATAGAACTAATCTACTGCTGCATCTTTTATTTATCGTTGGCCAAATTTAGCTTATGTTTCATCCTGCAGCTTAAAAAATAATTTTGGTAAGAATAGCCAAACAATCAATCATGGTCATATCTTATATCATTAAACGAGCAATTCTTGTGGGTATATATATATTTCTTATCTCGGAAACGGCTCTAACGATTTGGATGAAATTTTGGATTTAATTGTAGTTTTGCATTCTAAGTTCATCTACATCAGTGTTTTTTCTGTAAAAACTCGATTTTTTTTACAAAAAACAGTTTTTTTAATATAAAGTCAAATTGAGTTAAGCCTTGAAGTAAACTGTGAGTTGATGCATCAGGCAGACAATTTGCAACCATAACAATGAAAATTTGTCTCTTCTCGCTTTAAAATTTTATACTTGCTTAGGGTTGCCAGGCTTGGCTGATATTGGCCACTTGGGCTAATTTCAAACACACTTGGCTGAAAACAAATTCAAAAGCATTATGTAAGTCGATGTAAGGCTTTTTTTCTTTTTTAAGTAAAACTATTGCTTGACCATCCTATTTTATTTTATTTTATTTATTTATTTTCTTTTTACACTTCAAGTAGTTTAACATGTTTTTTAAATCACGTATCTAAATTTTATTTCGAAGAAGTGTATGTCTTGAGATTGTTTATGTTTTGTTAAGATAGTTGTTATCATTTGTTGGAATGGTTTGTGGATCATCAGTTTTGATGGATATCATGCTGTATGTAGCATTTTCTGGCGTAAAAACTAAAAGTACTTATTCAAAAAGAAAATCTCGATTGGGATAAAATTGTGAATTGCATCATAGTATGAAAGGAAGTATTCGGTTAAAAACCTATTTCACCATAGCAAAAGTAAAGTCAAAATATTTTAATTACTGACAAGAAAATTGTATAGTGGAAACAAACGTAACAGATAGTTTAAAGCAAAATGTTGATTTAATTACATTCAGAATCTTCTTTGTTTGGTACTTTAGTGTTATAAGGTCGAGTACATAATATTTCGTTAACGTGAAGCTTTTCAAGTATATTTGGAAAAGTATTGAACCTTAAAAAAACACAATTTAACAAAAAAATAATTCTTTTAAAGCAGGGTTGGCAAAAACCCGGTTTTTTTTAAAAAAGCCCATGGACCCAGGGTTTTTTTGGGTTTTTTTAAATAAAACCCAAAAAAACCCAACTAAAGCTGGGTTTTTTAAAAGAAATGTGGTTTTTTTAGTCTTTTTTTAGGGGAAAGGTGGGGTACTCGTAGCATATTGTAGCATAAGTATATGGACAAAGCACAAAAATTGTCTTGATAAAAAAAGCTGGAAAATTCAGCGTTTTCTGAAGAAAGGTATAAAAGACGACGAAACCCAAGAATGGTGAAGTTTCAGATTTTTTTAGTTTCCATGATTACCAACAGTTAAGGCAAAGTTACTTCTTGAGTGATAAAATCTATTGTTTATTTGTTTTTAATTTCAACATTTTTTTTTTTTTGTATTTTACTTTATTGTATTTCATTTTGTTAAGCAAAACTACTGTAAAACCTCAAGTAGTTTAAATCCCTTTTTATTGAATTCCAGCTTAATCAAGACATTTCTTTGAATTTTATGTTGCCTGTTTTTCTATTTCTGTGTACAGAGTAAGAAATATTAAACTTTTTCGTAAGATAATGAAAATACTGTACATCCTATTCCCTTTTCTGTCCGACCATTTGTAAAACCTGTTAATTTCTAAAAAATATACCTCGTTTATTCGAGTTTTGTGACGTGTTGGTTTGCAGAAAATAATTCACATGAGAGCCTTTTAGCTGAAGTAGTATCTTTTGTACAATCTGCAAATATTGAGAAAATCTGACGTGACAGGACTTAGTCAAGATAATTTGAGTTCCTTATTGACCAGTTGAAGGAAAAAAGTTAAATATATTTATTAAAAATCCTTGAAGCATTTTTTAATGCCCTTAAGTTAAGAAATACTATTAAAGTTCAAAATTCATTTTTTATGTCCATTGCCTATTGTGAAGAAGAAATAAAAAAGTTTAAATTGTAGAAGTATTTAAATTAATTATTTTTTTAAAAAAAGTTCTCAGAAAATTTTAAAAATCCAAAAGTGGGCTAAATAATGGGTTTTTTTTAATGGGTTTTTTCAAAAAAAACCATTGGGTCCAACCCAATTGGGTCCAATCCGGCCAACCCTGTTTTAAAGCTGAGCGGGGCTCGGTCGTCCAGGTACTGTCCCCTTAACTGAAACTTTCAAAAATGCTTAAGTTAAACTAAGCACTTTTAACATTCCGTTGAACATAAACCAAACTCAAGCACCATACCAGCTCTGGAAAACCGATTTAGCAAGATATAAATGAAATTAAATTGTGTCTTTTGATGAAGCTTAAGTTCACCTAATGAACTGAAACAACCAGAAAACAGCTGTGGTTATTAAGAACTATAAAATCATATTTTCCTCAATCGCAAGATAGTTTAAGTAAAGGGTTTGTGAATGACAAAAGGTTGTTATGAGAAAGTGAAACTCCAACAAAATGTTGATATTGGGTTTATCAATAGATCTATTTCAAACAAATCTAAAGAAGTTCTTCTGCCCTTATAAAGAAGTTTGGTAAGACCCCATTTGGAGTATGCTGTTCAGTTTTGGTCTCCTTATCTTAAGAAAGACATTAATGTATTGGAAAGGGTTCAAAGGTGGGCTACAAGGCTAATAAATAGACTTTCTCACTTGGACTATGATTCTAGGCTTAGAAGGCTAAAAATGTACAGTCTTGAGCAAAGAAGAGACCGAGGGGACATGATTCAGTTGTTTAAATTTATTAAAATGAAAGAAGTTACGGGGCTGAAGTTTAGCACTGAAAACAGGACAAGGGGTCATTGCTTTAAGCTATTTAAATCTCAGGCAAACATGGGTATTAGGGAAAATTATTATTTTAGCAGGGTAGTGGAACCTTGGAACAGCTTACCGGAAGAGGTGGTAATGAGCAAGGGAGTAGATAGTTTTAAGAGGGCCATTGATCTTCACTAGAGATTGTAAATGGACTAGGACCAGTCTAACTGGGCCCAGAGCCTGTTGCTGGTCGTCACTTTTGTATTTGTATTTAATTCAATGTCCATATCTTTATCCCAATCAGTATACTAAAGAAATGAAGACAACGTTAAAAGTGACACTTTGAACATTACCACTACATTCCACATTATTTGAAGGAAAAAATAACAATAAATGGAAAGCAATATCTCAGAGCTTTTACAAAAAGTCTATCAATCATGCAAGTCATGATGCAGACTTACAGTGCAGAAAGAAAAGCTAGTGGGTCGAACATTCAGAAAAAGGTTTAAACAATAATCTAAATTAATTCATTCAAATATTTCAAGAATAAATATTGAGTTTTTTTTTATATTGTTACTTAAGATTTATAGCTAGAAATCTAACCTTGGTGGTTCCTCCTGCGAAATTCCACAGCACCTCTTGCGAAATGCACATGCTCCTTGATTAGCAGTTTCCTACAATGCAAGATTAATTTTAGGGGCATAGTTCAATATTAATTCAAGCAGACATAGAAAAAATTTGGTTCAGTCTCAATTGTATAGAAATTTATTGATGTAAAATTTAGAATTTAAGTACATCAGTTTTTAATTTAATTACTCTTTTGAAGAATACATTCTCGAACTCAGATGCAGGCTATTAAAGATGTTCTTCTTCGTCATTGAATTTTATTTATTATAAAGATTAATACAATTAAATCTTTCAAATACATTAAAACTCCAGGGATGCTTCAATGCAACGGAAAATGTTGGGAACCTTACAACTTCCTGAAAAGGACAACTATTTTTTCAATTTCAACAATAATTCCTTCTTTTTGCTTCTAACTTTTAATATCATGACTCTGCATCTTATTTTGTAATGAGAACTATCTACAGTTGACTCTTGATAACTCAAAACCTCATAACCCAAATATCCTTTTACCTGAAAGTTTTTATTAGGTATCAAACTCTTGAGAAGGCTGTGGGAACTCCTCAAAGCTCAAACTTTCAATAATTCAAAAGTTTTAGCTGCCCGCTTGGGACATTGAGTTAGTTCAAGTTGGATGTATCAAGGACTAACGGTTGCTAAAATAGAGCTAATACAGGTTAAACATGAACATGCAGTACATATACTGTACAATGAAACCTCAATTTTAGGTTTTTAATTTCATACGTTCTTCCCCTTCCAACGCTTTTTCAGTCAGTGTGTGAACATTGCTATAACTAATAATGTATTTTAAAAAAGTTGGATTTTACCAATCTTTTTTTAGAAAATCAATTAATTTTTAAAACTAGGTTTGAATTATTATATGAAATGATTGTGACTGTAGAAATAAAAATAAAAAATTATGCTCTTACATTGCAAAATTTCATAGAAGGGGGAATCAGGATACTTTGGTTCATTTTTCTATTTTTAATTTTGTATCTAATCAAAAAATTAACTGAACAGTTTTATTTACAACCTTGGTTTCATTAACTATTACTTAACATCCCAGACTTTTTTGAAAATGTTCAATTTTTTAACTTATTTACATTATTTGTTTAACAGAACTTAGTGTGAAGAGAACCAACGCGCTTCAGGCATCGGGTACGTTTGTCCCCATTACCAAACTGATAGAACTTTAATGAAAAATATAATCTAATATTTGTAAATAACCAGTGTTGTTTTGTGTTTAGAATGGCAAAACAGAAAGTTTAAAGATCAATATAGCATTTCACATTATTAAATTCACCAACTTATACTTTTTATGCCAGAACCATCTACATCTTTTTTAAGTCAATACAACTTGGATCAGTGGCGAAGCCATGGGGGGGGGGATAGGGGGGTCAGAACCCCCCCTATGAGCCCCGAAACTATGTATATATATATATATGTATATATGTATATATATGTATGTATATACATATATGTATGTATATATATGTATGTATATATATGTTTATATATATATGTATATATATATATGTATGTATATATATGTATATATATATATATATATGTATGTATATATATATATATATGTATATATGTATATACACATATATATATATATATATATATATATATATATATATATATATATATATATATATATGTATATACACACATATATATATATATATATATATATATATATATATATGTATATACACACATATATATATATATATATATATATATATATATATATATATATATATGTATATACACACATATATATATATATATATATATATATATATATATATATATATATATATATATATATATATACAGTATAAGTGTATAAACTTGAGGGCATGGCTTTACTTGAAACTTCAGAAAAAATTCCCCCCCCCCCCTAGAATTTTTTCTCGCTACGCCACTGACTTGGATTATCATCAACTTCACTGCTGCAATTACCAGAAAATTGCTTCAAAAAATTTGCATGTTGTGCGTTTCTAAAAGTGGACAAATATACACCATATTTTTGGTTTCATAAAATGCTGTCATAGCATTTTTCTTTCGACAAAAAATAAAGAGACTGTGAATGATCATGAACTGAAAGAGAAATTGAATTTATTGCTCCATTCCTCATGAAAGTCGCAGACTAATGAAAATTACTCAGCACTGCCAAAACAACAATAAAATTTGTTTCTGATATAAAATTCGTTCAAAAAAAACGGCGCCAAGTTATTTTACTGCAGAGTTTGCAGGAGTATATCAGGATACTGCAGGAGGTGCTGTTTGTCGGTCATGAATTAAAAAAAGAAATAATAGTATTAAAATCATTCAGACCAGTCCAACAAGCCCCGTGTTCTAATGAGCTCTGACTACTCACCCGATATAATCTTAATACAGTAGAAGACCGTTATAACGCACACCTTGGGACCAGAGCTTTTGCGTTATACAGGTTATTGCGTTCATTTCACAAATTTTGAAACTAATGCTCAGAATATATGTTAGCACTTCAGAATGAGTTTTATCTGCAATGAGTATTAAAGCACCAATATTGCAATTAGTCATTCACAAATAAATATGTTCCACAATCAAAAGAAAGTGCATTATCCTGCACTTCTGCTAGTTTGCATAACAGCTGCATTTTCAAGAGCCATCTGGTATTTTCTGTCTACTACGAGTACTCATTTTCAATTTAAAAGCTTTGAAATAAGATGGAAAGATGAAAAACTTTCAAGATTTAATTTACCTAGCTCTTTTTATGTTTGCAAAGCAAAACAGAGAGATTTTTGAAACTTCAAAACCTATTGTTTACTTTGGAAAAGTTGTGCGCTTTATAGAGAATTGCGTTATACAGGTCGGCGTTATAATGGTCTTCTACTGTATATAAAAATCTTCTGTGCAAACATTTGTCACCATAAGGCTTTTAAACGGCTGGACCGTTTTTGATAAAATTTTTTGTGTGTAATTAAGTTGTGGCAAAATGGTTTCGAAGTGTGATGGATCGAATCGGAAACATTTTTGTTCATTAAATAATTAATTTAAACATTGGATGGTTATACCTCCCAAATGATTAATATTTATTTTAACCTGATTTTTGAGCAAGAACTGAAATAAATATTTAACCCGTTGCCAAAGGACAATAAGAAAGACAGCTCTGCTTTTTGTAATGAAATTTCTTACTGTGATATGTCAATTGAGAATAGATAAAACGTAGAGAGCGAGAGAGAGTGAAGCCTTCATTTCTTGAAAGCAACGATTTTAGGTCCCATGATATATTTTAAAGTAAAGTACTAGAAAGTTCATGCAAAACGTGTGTTCTGTCATCATATTTGAAACATGTGACTGGATTGGTGCTTTACGTTTTCCTAACCAAATGATCAGAAAGTACTGTACCTAGCAACATTTGTTTCTCGGCTGAAATCCATATGAGTTTTGGCACCAATGTCAAGAACACTTTTAGGATTGTCTAACTAATCAGTACATTATTAAAGGAAAAGATGATGGAATGTAAAGACTAAACAAATTTTATTTTCGTCCAGATAAATTGCAGGTTAGTTCTGTACACAAAAGATCAGTGCAGTGGAAGATCTTTATCTTTGGTGGAAAGAACAAATTAGGCAATATATGAAGTTAAAAAAATTTTCGCTCAAAAGATCGGACCGCTAATCGGTCTGAGTCGGCTTCGCTCACTGATCGGCTGGATTACAGTAATGTGGTGGCTTGGCGACTTTGGCTATAAACAATAGAGTTGCGTGATCATTCGTTTACATTTTAAAGCTACTGTATTTTTTGTTTGTTAGGCTAATATTTCAAATTGCAAAGAATTGTTTTTTGTTTTTACAGAGTTTTTAGTCATTTTAGTTGAAGAATGTGTTTATTTTACATCGGGAGGGGGGTGGGATGAGTGATTTTCGCTTATTCAAAGATTGTTTTTACCTTTATCATTTTTTTAAACGATATCCTTTCGATTGTTTTATTCTTTTTCATATGGGTTCTGTTGCAGCGGGATTTCCCATTTGTTCTAGATGGGTAGAGGAACAAACCATTAAGTATGGGAGAAAAAACAGTTAACAAAACAACTGCTCACTGGGCATTAGATAAATCAAGTTGTAATAAATATATGCATTCTGACACCAAGCAGCTTAAAACATTTTCTTTTTACTTATTTTTTTCAACAACACGGTTCAAACACTGGGTAGTTTATTGAAATTTTTTAACTTTTCAATTTACAAAGTTTGAACAGAACAACGTCTATCGCGTCCTCTAGTATGTTTATAAATTAGTCATTCATTCAAGTAATAAAACATAATTGTAAAACAACAGAGCTTTTAGTCTTCTTTTCCTACAAAGCCAAGAAAATGCGAGCATCCGAAAATCTTTCACTTTTTTAAAAAATATGATCAACCAGTTTTATTTTGTAGATCTTCTGAAAAATTGAGCAGAATACCCATTTCTTGATAAATCTTACATATTAATCATTAAAATGTTTTATAACAAAGATTATTTTTTGAAACATCAACTGATTTAAATCCTACCAGCACTGCATGACGCCTTAACCGAATTTAAACTTTTCACGATGAGTTTAAATGCCATACGTCAAGTTGAGCTATTTTAGAGGTCCTTTACAACCCCAATTACTGTAGAGAAATCTTTTACCTATTTAATTATCAACAAAATAACAACAATAAACTCATAAAATAACTTTCTTTTCTCTTTTTGCTATTTAAATAGTACTTACCAAATGTTGCCCGTCTGTCGCCATTACTTGCATATTCGACTTCGGCTTGTTTATACTACATTCGACGCCTAGGCACAAAAACAAAGCGAGAGACCTACATATGAGGTCTCTTCTGTTCAGTGTTTTTCCAGAAAGATTTACAGAATAATGAGCGGAAATCATGTTCAAAGACACCAGTAGGAATGAAACCCACGGTCTCCTGCCTGAAAAAGTGAGCAAACGTACACCTTATTTTGGTTACAAAAAATGCTGTCATGGCTTTTTTCTTTACGACAAAAAATAAAGAAACTGTAATGCACTTTTAGGGCTTGCGTTTGACGAAGTCTACCAGTAGCGACCGATCGGTTAATAACGTGACAGCTAATTAGTATCAACGATGCTTCCATGGCGCATGCTAGAGCTGACGTCATTATTTGTCATGTCATCAACCTAAGGCCCCTATATAATATACGAGCCGACGCATCAGCTTAAGATCATCCTTTTTGGATCGGAGCGCGTGTTTGAGTGGTTGTCTTTTCTGGCGAGTTTTCGCGTTGGAGATTGTTCACTGTAAGCAATTATTAGCCGCAAGTGAATTGTTTATAAATGAAATATTATTTACTGCAAATTTGGCGAAATCCGAAACTTTGCTGTGGTAACCCAAGCAGTGCAACAATGAAAAATCCGATCCAAAATGGCTAAAGTTAAGTTGATGCGTCGGCCTGTCTATATAGCGGCTCTACATCAACCTAGAGCCGCTATGTAGATAGGCCGGCGCATCAGCTTAAGTTTAGCCATTTTGGATCGGATTTTTCATTGTTGCACTGCTTGGGTTACCACAGCAAAGTTTCGGATTTAATTTCAATAATATTTAATTTAATAAACTATTCACGTGCCGTTTAATTGCTCACAGTGAACTATCACCAGAAGCAATAACTCGCCGGAAAAGACAACCACTCAAACAGGCGCTCCGATCCAAAATGGCTAATCTTAAGCTGATGCGTCGGCTCGTATATATATATAGGGGCCTTAGGTGAAGGTAAAGCCATCATATACGAGTCGGTGCATCAGCTTAAGATTAGCCATTTTAGATCGGAGCGCGTGTTTGAGTAGTTGTCTTTTCTGGCGAGTTATGAGGTTTGGTGAGTGTTCACTGTGAACAATTATTAGCAGCTCACGTGAATTTTTTATTAAACAAAATATTATTTTCTGGAAATTTGCCGAAATCCGAAACTTTGCTGTGGTACCTTAGCAGTGCAACAATGAAAAATCCGATCCAAAATGGCCATTTCATTTTTCCAACTTTATTATTTTCATACCTCATATACTATAAAATTGTTTTTTACTCAAAACTTTTTAAAATTTTCCTAAAGCGAGCAAGTTTGGGGGACTTTCTCAGCGTATGTTAAACCTCCTGGAAGGTACCCCCCCATTTTGAATTTTTGTGCATGCCTATATCTTTAAGTGGGGGTTTCAACCTTGCATAAGAAGCAAAAACTACCCTATGTTCATCAAAGGTGCTTTGTGCAAAATATGAAAAAGATCCGACATAAACTGGATTTATACTAGAGAAAACCCTCTATGGGGGAGAGGGGGGTCACCCCTTTAGAGAGCAAAAGCTCCCCAATGTGAATTTGTGAGCATCAAAGGCTCTCTGGGCCAAATTTGACAAAGGTCCGACACATGCATTTGTACTATGGGGTAGAGCGGGCACCCCCACCGTCCTAAGTGAATTCCTGAGCATCTTAGACTTTCTGCGCCAAATTTGACAAAGATCTGACATATACTTAATTTACACTAGAAGAAACCTTCTATGGGGGAGGGGGTCACCCCCATAAGAGGCAAAAACTATTCAATGTGAATTCTTAAGCATCATAGGCTCTCTGTGCCAAATTTGGCAAAGCTCCGACACATACGGGGAATTTGCACAGGAGCATATACGGTGAATTTGTAAGCCCGCTGTGGAGGGGGTGGATCACCCCCATAAGGGACGACAATTCTTCGAGATGAATTCTTGAGCATCAAAGGCTCTCTCTGCCAAATTTGACAAAGATCCGACATAAACTACGGATTTGTACAAGAGAAAACCCTCTAATGGCTGGAGCCCCCCCCCCCCCGGAGGTGGTAAAAACTCCCTAATGGGACTTCCTGATCATCTAAGGCTCTCTGTGCCAAATTTGATAAAGATCTTATACATACTTAAATTGTATAAGAGGAAACCTCCTATGGGGGGAGGGAGGGCACCCCCATAAGGGGCGAAAACTCTTCGATATGAATTCTTGAGCATCAAAGGCTCTCTGTGCCAAACTTGACAAAGTCCGACCCATATTGTGAATTTGTACAAGATGATAGCCGCTGTGGATGGAGGGTGCCACCCCCCGATGGGGAAAAAACTCTTCGAAGTGAATTCTTGAGCATCAAAGGCTCTCTGTGCCAAATTTGACAAAGATCTGACACATACTTAAATTGTATAAGAGAAAACCTTCTATGGGGGGGGAGGGAGAGAGGTCACCCCCATAAAAGGCGAAAACTCTTCGATATGAATTCTTAAGCATCAAAGGCTCTTTGTGCCAAATTTGACAAAGCTCCGACCTATATTGTGAATTTGTACAAGATGATGAAAGCCGCTATGGAGGGAAGGGGCCACCCCCTAAGGGGCAAAAACTCTTCAATGTGAATTCTTGAGTATCAAAGGCTCTCTGTGCCAAATTTGACAAAGCTTCGACACATACTGTGAATTTGTACAAGAGAAAACCCTCTAATATGGAGGGGGTGTCATCCCCATAAGGGTAAGAAAAAAAAACCTTACGTGAATTCTTGAACATCATAGGTCCTCTGTGTTAAATTTGGCGAAGAAGTAGGAATAAGTGAAGAATAATGATAAAGCTTTCGCCAGAAGAATCTTTATCAGTTGTTTCCCAAAGTTTATTAAATTTACCTAACTATTTTGCTCCAGTAAATTTGCATTCATTCAGCTTAAAGCTTTGTGTCGAATTATAAGTGAAAACTTGTTCTCCACTAGCAAGGGCACCCATATAGGCGGGGGGGGGGGGGGGGGCAAGTGAGGGCTCAAGCCCTTCCCCCTTTGAAATTAAAACTTATTTGCTTTTAGTACTTTTTTCTTTGCAAAAATATAAAAACATTTCTTCTCCATCAATTAATGAACAAGTTATTAAAAATGTCAAATTTTAATCATTCAAATCTGTACTGAAATCGGTTTCTACGGGGAAAATATCCTGCCAAACCATGGGAAAAATATCTGACCCTCCCTCCCCCCCTTTAAAATTTTGCAGATGGGCGCCCTTGTACGTTCGCCATATACTGAACATATATCTATTCAACGGAATAATAAAAAGCAAAAAAACAAAGTTAATCCTGCAGAATCTTTATCAGTTATTTCCTTCACTAGGAATGTTTTTATTTCCTCTTCATTAAGAAAACTAAATGAATAATTTTCCGGCAATATACCCTTCATTTTACCGCGAAGATTTTTTTTGAATTAACAGCGAAAAGCTGTTTTTTTGCTTCTTGTTAGACGTGGTTATCGGGAACCAATGCATTGCTTCAGAGTTACACGTCATCATTGGATGGCAATCATCCCCTTCACCCATTTGGGAAACAAGTAAATGCGCGTCGGCCTACCTATATTATAGTGCCTAGAAGGGGTAGTGTTGCAATCGAAACAGAAACCGTAGCACCTAAACGGAGGAAAAAAACGGCTCAATTGGGCGCCGGGAACATTTGGCGCCAGGAAAATTGGGCGCCGAGAACTTTGGGTGCCGAGTACTTTCGGGCGCCGGGAACATTGGCGCCGGGCATATTCGGTGTGGGGAACATTGGACCCAATGTGCTCTGCGCCCAAGGTTCCCGGCGCCCAATGTTCTCGGGTCTCAATTGACAGCGCCCATCTTTTTTCGTTAGCCGGTGACCAATGGCGGATTGGTTGAAAAAATCGGCCCTGGCATTAGGAGGCGTAGCGGCCCCATAGCTCTTATAGATATTAAATTTTACATAACGATTGGGATATAACTTAAATATGAGGAAATTATTCTTAACAACTAAATATGTTTTATCAAAAGAAACTTTAACAGATAGGAACACTTCTGCGCTTTCCAGGTGAACAAATTGATACAGTATTAGCTAAACCTTATTTTGGGGGAAAATTGTGATTGTAATTGTCCACTTTTAAGTATTTTTATAATGCCCGGAACTTGATTGAATATTTCCGTAATGATAACACTGCTTGGCTAATATGTCCTTTTCTGCAGTCATAACAAGTAACTTAATAGCCATGTTATATGAAACTGATCTAGCGTGGCGGCCCTAGTCTTTTCACATGAGTGAAAGACTAGGGCCGTCTTAGAACGTAATTGGTCACTTGACACAAATATACATTACTGGGCCCTGTCATAAACATTCCCTTTTATACTGCCATACCCTAACGACCTCCAGACTCGATGCGAGGTCGAAAACCTGGTGGGAGGGGTCCGGTACGAGTTTGGCAGCCCCTTAATTTTTTTTAAACGCATGTATCAACACAAGGAGAGAGAGAGTGGACTGAGCTTTCTGGCTTCTGGGAGTCATTAAAGTAATAGCAAATATAAACTTAATGGAAAGATTAACATTGAGTCTGAAATAGGGGCTCCGGGGGCTTCCGGGGCCTCTCCCCCGGAAATTTTTTGAAATTGAGTCTTAAAAACTCAATTTTAGACAATATTTGGTGATGTTAGGGGAGCGTAGGTTCAGGGTTTCTCCTGCTGCAATATTTCGGAAGTGGAAATCCAAAAACAGAATTTTAAATTATCTTCTAGTATATGGTATGAAGAACGGTTCCGGGGGCTCTCCTCTGAATTTTTTTTAAAAAATTTAGCTCTGAAAACGCAGTTTTAGAAGATCTTTGATGATTTTAAGTCGAGATAGATTCCGAGGCCATCCACCAGAAAATTTTCAAGTTGAAGGTCTTAAAAGCCTTTTTACTTCCTTTTACAAAAAAGGAAGTATTGTATTCGCGAAAAAAATTTCACCCAAAAATCGGCCTTAGTTTCCATTTTGCTCACCCCCAAATGAATGTTGAGTTTTTTTTTTCAACCCGGCCACATGTGGGTATGTGCCTAGGAATATCCATTTTGACGATCCCCAAGTTAACTACGACGAGTTTTCTCGTGACGTCTGTATGTACGTATGTATGTGTGTATGTATGTCGCATAACTCAAGAACGGAATGTCTTAGAAAGTTGAAATTTGGTACGTAGACTCCTAGTGAGGTCTAGTTGTGCACCCTCTTTTTTGGTTGCATTCGTGTGCTCCAAAGGGGGTCTTTTGCCCCTTTTGGGTGGAAATCATTGTTACTTTCGATGTAAACTCACGTGGTGTTATAATTTGGCTGACACTTGGCGATTTATCGCCAGTCTTTTAGTCGCCAAGTTTTGTCGCCAACTAGGTGACAAATTTGGAGATTTTTTTAAATTTTTTTTAAAAGTAAGGTTTTAATTTGGCCACTGTTGGTGATATTTAGAGAGTAAACTATTGAATCATATTAAAACTGTCATTAATGAGAAAATGACATTAAATTGAAGTAAAAGGAAGTCATGTGATGCACACATCAGCTCGTTTGGTAAAGACTAGGGCATCGGCAGTTACTCAAAAGTTAAGTTCCAAAAACGAAATTTTTGCTGACCTTCAGTGATATTAGGAAAAGGAGTTTTCAAGAGGATGACCCCGGAAAATTTTGAAAATTGAAGCACTCAACACGAGATTTAAAACGTTCTCCATTGATGACGGTGAGAGAGAAAGGAGGGGACGGAGCACTTTCCTGGAAAATTTTTAATACTCTTAATTTAAAAACAGTTTTAGACCATCTTTGGTAATGTTAAAAAAAATTGGAGAGATTCGAGTACTTTCCTGCAGCAAATTTTCGAAACTAGAATTCCATGTTATGGCGGGAGTGGATTTGGCTGTTCTCTTATGAAGTTATTCAAAATTGAAGCCCAAAAATTAAAATTTTAGACGATCTTCGATATTAGGAGGGTGTGGTAGGTTCTGGGGACAACTGGAATTTTTTCGACATTGGTTTTTATCAACTTATTTTCTTTTGAAACTGAAGGATCCGAAACTGTGAGTTTGTACAGCGTACAGAATACTTTATGTTTGGTCAAAAAATTTTTGAAACTCACATTTCGGCGGCCTTTGACCTTTGATTTGATAATTTTAATAGGGTAGAGTCTTTCACGCTCCTCAATGGTATTTTAAGATTGCATTTTTTAAAAATAGTTTTACGGGAAAAAATATTTTGTCACTTTTATTCCAATTGTTATAAACAGGGCCTCCGAGAGCAGGGAAAAAATGGCATAGGTCAATTTTTTCACATGCCTCCTTCTACACCTTTCACCATTAGGATATTTTACCCTCTGCGCGAGTTCAATTCCGAGTAGGGCCCCTATTCTCCAACTAAGCTGACATGACCTCACGTCGGCGCTTGTTGTAAGTTGCATTTTATAGCAATTGTGAATTGTCATTTATAAATAAAGGCGTCAAAGAGACCAAAAGTATTTTACTTTTTTATGACCGCTAAGGTTTCCCTGTTTTTTTTTTTTTTTTTTAATTATTCATTTATTTTTATTACACCACTAAAAATATATTGGCAGTCCCAAGGCCCGGCTAACTAAAAGTGAGGCCCAAATTACTTTGGAGGCCCCCTGAAGAATATGCAGTGTTTGATTTACATTTTTAAAGCACTATTGCACTTTTGGAGGCCTGTTTGTTTAATCACACAGCTATGTATAAATCACTTATGTGCATTTATGGCATATAAGGGCATACGTTTTGGACCCCTTTGGGCCGGCTCATAATCGTGACCAAGTAAATTCGTTACTGGCAGAATGATTAAAAATTTCCATTTAAAGAAGTTTTGTTTCAATTAATAAGTCAAAATTTTTATTTTTTAAAAAATACATTCATTTTTCATATCGTTGCAATGCTATGCATAATTCTTTAAAAAAAATTAGGACCCCTTAAGAAACATGGGGCCTCAGGCCTAGGCCTAGTCAGCCTGTGTTGTAATCAGGCCCTGGGCCGCCTCAGTTCAGAAATTCCCCCTCCCCCTCTTGGTGACGGCCCTGCCTCCCTCCACCCGCAAGCCCATGCGTAAAGAGGAAGTGAGGTTGTGTTTTGCGAATGTGTGTTATTCTGAAAACATGCGCGCAAAATTTACATCTTGCTGTTAGTAGACTGGCCCGAAAGTCTTAACTGTTAGTTGATCGGCCCGAAGCAACACCCCCTAGACTGGAACAAGCCGCAGGACGAGGAAAGCACTTCTCACTTAGGTAGGCTGATAGCTTCGCGCGATCGTAGTTCCTTCCGTTGCAAACTTTCTCTTGTGATTTTTTAGTGGTAGGTTTTAATAATTATTTTAGGTATTAAATAAAAGTAAAAGCATTAATTAATTAAAGGAAGCAAGTTTTTTTAAAACTTTTGTAAAAGTTGCCGATTTGATTTAAAATTAGTAATACTTATTCGCTTCAAAATAAATTTTACTTACCTTCTTTTTTTTTAGTGAAAGAATTACTGAATAGTTTAACATGCTCAGTCATAAAAAAAATACCAATATAATGAATGGTTAATGCTTTTAAGCCTTTGTTTATCGTTGTTATGTTTTATAAGATAATGTAAAGTGTCTAAGATTTGACATAACATGCTTGCATATTTAATACTAAGATCAGGATTTAATGGCCTAGTTATTAATCATAACATCGGGAAAGAATAAATTAGAGCCATATAAAATAAACTTATAATTATTAGAAATGAGAAATTGACAATAATCAGAACAAATTCTGTTAGAAAATATTTTATTACATTATAAATTCAATGAACACAGTAACAAAACTCTTGGAATATATATTTAGGTTTCATTACAAAATTAAAAACACAATATTTAAA
This sequence comes from Uloborus diversus, assembly GCF_026930045.1. NCBI lineage: Eukaryota > Metazoa > Arthropoda > Arachnida > Araneae > Uloboridae > Uloborus > Uloborus diversus. The sequence goes on along the minus strand of NW_026559222.1, from coordinate 4,984 downwards.
AAAGGAAAGTTTCTGCTAATTAGTTTTGATTTTTATTTGATTTCATTAAAGTTTTTAATTTTCTCTCTTTTGCTTTTGTATGGGATGCATAGGAAATGCTGTCATTTTTTAATTTACAGTAGTCATTCAGAAATATATTAATTAATTTTTTTACAATGCAATGCTGAATAACTACTGCAGAATGATTGTTTTCACAGTAATCAAAAGCCAAATGCTTTTCTTCTTTTTCTATCATATTTTTTATTATCTGCAAAGAGACAGCTCTCTGATTATGAACTTTCAGAAAATTGTCTTCATTAACAGATAATAATTTTGAAATTATTGCATAGCAATATACAGATATTGTGATAACATCATCTGCAGGATATTTTAAACCTCCTCGATCTTGATGATGTATCAAAATGTCATTTTCATGAAAATGTACAGTCTCTTCTTCATCCTTTGACAACAAAGATTTGCATGAGGGACAATCCTTCAAAAATTTCAATGTTTTATGAACTGCATATCCAGCAAGATAAACAATTACAGGCAAAACTTGAGTAGACAGTTGTAAATCATGTTCTGTAACTGTTACTTTGATTTCATTAGGACATAAAAGCTCATTGTTACTAGAGAACTCACTTTCATTCTCTGTGAAATTGTTTATATCAATCGAGATCTTGCCAAATGCATTGGATTTTAAAATTAGTGGCAAAGTTGACTGAAGCCTTAGCTTCATTTCTGTTTCATACAATTGGGTTATTGAAATATCATACTGACCACCAGCTAACTGTCTGTATTTACCAAATCGGGCTTCCAGAAAGTCAGTTTGAAATTTGCCTGGTAGTGTGAATTCCATACCCAATTCTTCAGTACAGTACTGACAAACTTCTATAATGCCTTCTGTTGTTAAGGATAAGGCAAGAAAAGTTTCTTGAGTTAACCTCCCAGTGTCAGAAGCTGTTTCCTTCCATAAGTTCAACCATTGACGAAATTTAATTAAGTATTTAAACGAAGGGCTATTTAATCTAAGGGGATGCTGGTATTCATTTCTCTTATGATACCCTTTTGTTACGGTTCTCACATTCATAATATCCCACCAGTTGACAACAATTTTAATATATTCTGCTGTTGTTTTCTAATCTAATACATTGCATTTTTCTTCAAGTGATTCTATTGCTCCAATTAATTGTCTATTAAATATGTTTAAAGCCAGTTTAACATTTTGTCTTTCTATGTTAGAAGGAAAGAGGGATTTGGTGTTCAAAGTAGTTGCATATTTAATTACATTATCTTTTTCAAACTCGTGTAATTTACGTAGAGATTGAAATGAGGCTGTTTTCAATCTTTCATTTTGTTTAATATCATCACTTTCTGAAGGAAACTCAGGATAAAACATACAAGAATTTTCATTTTTTTGATTGAGCCAATTGTTCCTCACACATTTAATTATATGAACACTGTCAATTAAGAAAATTAATTTTCGTTTACTATCACATGGGTGTGGATAAACAACTTGAACTTTATTGGGTGTTGCAAATTTTGACATTGCTCTACGGTTTACAGAATTATTGTCACTTGAAACACAAAATGTGTGAAAACCTATTGATTCAAGACCAGTTATAACTATGTAAAGAAATTCATGAAGTATATCAGCATTAACAGTTTTTACAGGCATTATTGCGACAACATCTTTATAACTTGATTGTACACTCTGTATCATAAAAACATAAGCTGAGTTAGCAGCTTCAGAACTATTATAAGATGAACCTAAAACATTTCCTCCCTTAAAGTCAAAAAACGGTTTAAGATGAACTTCATCCATCATAACAGCAACTGCTTTATCTTTATCAGATAAGCAATTAAACTTTTGTCTAACGTAAGATAAAAAATTGTCATCATTTATTTCATTTTTGGGATTCATATTGTAAGAAGCAAATAATTTTTTGACAGTTGAATGATGGGGCAAAGTAAGAAATCCACTACTTCTTAAAAAGTTATAAGCATGAGGAGATATTGATAAAAGCAGTGAAGAAAATATTAAAAAATCTGGTTTATATCTGTTTTGATTTTTTTCAGTGAACAGTAAAGACAACTGATCTTTAATGAAGTTGACACATAATTTCTCATAAAACTTTCGAAATTTGGTGAATATTATCAATAATCATGGGAAACTCTAATTCATTGAATTTTTTCAATTTTACTTGGTTTATGAATACATTTAGTGATAGATCTATGTCAACAATTACATAAATATATTCTGGTATTTCATTTACCATTAAAACTTTAATAAAAGAAAACTTATTATCAGTACTTACAGAATTAAATCCATTACTTAAATCAACCAATGAAATTTTTTCACGTAGTTCATTTAAAGTGTCCACTTTAAACTTTAAATTATGCTGCTCATAAGTTCCTAAACTTTCTGTTAATACATTTCCTAGCTGGAAAAGCTCTATCCTTTTTCTTTTGGCCTCTGGTTCCTCTCGTACTTGCTTACTTGTTGAAAGATACACTGGACAACCAGGGAAAATGCTTGGAATGGCATCTTTATTTAATCGAGGTTGTTCCAACGGCACAACTATTTTCTTCCCAGTTTTTTCACAAGTAAACTCTGTAGCTCGTCGGATGTCACTAGCTTTGAAATGAACCTCACATACCTGTAACAAAATAATTGCATTTTGTATTAAGTTTGTATTTTATAATTCATTGAGCTTCATTTTTGCATACATTTAAAATATAATAAACATAATTCAATTTAATAACAAGCTATAAAAAAGTTTACTTACTCTAGAATTTCTTGTTACTTCAAAATCTCTTGGTATAGCAGCTATCCACTTTTGGCGAATCTCATCATTTTTGGGAAATCCAAATGTCGAAACTTTTGGCCCGTTTGTCTCATAATTTCCTCGGCAATTGGGCACCACACACTTAAAAACCATTCAGCACTTAATTGTACTATTACTTTTAATTTGAAATTTGCCGATTAGCTTTAATTTCTTCCGCATAACTAGCTTTTTTCTACGAGAGCGAAAAGCACTTGTTTGTAAACAATAACGGAAATATCCCTCGCCAAAAGGTTGAATCTGTCTGAATCTGAGCACAGTGCGCATGCTTGAGCAGTAAAGTATCGCTAAGTTGGCTTTTTTTATCGCATTAGGATTTTTTCTGAAAGATAGCAACCCTGCTCAGTTTTCGTCAGCCTACCTACGTTGCGCAATCATGGCTGAAAGCAACCCGTTGGTAGGCTTGTAGCTTGTACCAGTCTAGGGGGTGTTGCCCGAAGCATGGCCGGCCCACCGGGCAAATGCCCGGTTGCCCGCCGGCTGTATCCGCCACTGCCGGTGACTAACCGTGGCGTTCTAATAGAACAACTGGTTACTGGTTGTTTCTGAAGTCTTTCAAATAGCTTAGTAGGTAAAAATTGACAGTTCAACGCCAGGAGGGGCAATTGGGCAATGCATTGCCCCTCCACCCCCTGCCGACCCCCCTCCACTTCCTCCGACCTTGGGGTTGACCTTGGGGTTGCGCATGAATCTTGAAGAAGGTTACGGGGGTTTTTCCCGCGTTTTTAGATATTTTCCCGCGTTTTCGGACTTAGAATATTTTGAACTTGTTGTCATGACAACCAGAGTTTTTAGTTTTCGGTTGGCAACACCTGTTGCTATGCTTTAACTTATGCGGTGTTTAACGTTCATGGCGCCATCTATTGAGAGGTTTATTTTTATTTTTTTTTATTTCTACGAATTTAATTATTTTTATTTTTACAGAGTGTTGAAGTTGGGAATCGAACACCCAAACTTTGAGTTAGCAAAAACGTATGCTAACCACTATGCTATATTTTTCATTACTCTTTCAGTCTTAATGTGAATCTGTACCATGACAACGAATATTACAATTAAATTAATTTTAAAACCATCAGTTAATTTACTCTTTAGTACTAATCATGGCATATCATTAACTGAATTTCAGCTCATAATTGAAACTATCATCATTATTATTATTATTTTTCATAATAACAAAGTTTTCACTTAAGTAAAGATTTATTTAAATACAACCCATTCGAGATTTTAGATTTATTTCAATGCTTTGTGGACTTGAAATATATTTTAAACTTTGATTTTCTTTTTCATGCATTTCAAACTTTATCCTTTTTATTTTTTCTAACTTGTTAAATTTTCTTAACTAATTTCTTTTTTCTTTGTCAAATTTACAAATAATTTTTCTAACTTGTAAAAATTTCGAAGAAATAATTTTCTTAACTAATTTTTTTTTTTTTTGACTTTCATACAACAAAATATTTTTTCTTATTTGTTAAATTTTCTAAGAAATAATTAACTTAAATATTCTTTCATACATTTTGAACTTTAACGTTTTTTCCTGTCATTTAGCACTTTGATTTTTTTCACTATTTTAGCGTTTTTCAATTATTTTCAGTCTTTAACTATTTTCTTAGCTTTTTAGTCTTTAACTAATTTCAAGCATTTCAGACTTAGATTATTTTTTCGTGATTTCGATTTTTTTAGTATATTTTAGAGTTTGATCATTTTCTCGCTTGTTTTTACTTTATCGTTTTTTTTTTCCGATATTTTTAAACTTAGAAATTTTTCACAAGTAGTGACTGGAATCGAACCTTCAAATTTTTCGAAACATTATCATGTCTACAATTTTTGCAATCATGTCAAACTTGCAATCAATTTACTCTTAGTAGTAATTAACACTTATCATTAACAAATTTTTACGGATTTAAAAAAATCAACTTAATTAATTTTTTCCAGTAAGCAAATTTCGCACTCAAGTTACATTTCATCACTGCATATACGTTTCAAGAGTTTCATTGAATTTATCACATTCCATTTAATTAACTCTAATAATTACTTTTTCATTAATACTTAACTTAATCATTTTATCATACATTTATTCCAGTTACAAAATTATGCTTAAAAGTTATTTATTTTTCTTAGCACAAGAGATTTTAACATGTTCCTACTAAAATGCTTTTCAC
>NW_026559221.1:0-72535 GCF_026930045.1 Uloborus diversus | reverse complement strand
AATTACTTAAGAGTCACTCGATTTGTTCGATAATTTGCATTTGTATTTCTGTTCCATGTGAATGAAACACAGAATATCACTTACTTCTCGTTTATTGTAAGTTCACACGAATAATACATGAGTTCAGTTCACACAGGGACCTCTGATCAAAACGAAGCATCTCGTACGCGCACACACAATCAACTCAGAAAAAAATGAAAAAACACAACGTCCCTGCATGAACTGAAGCGCCCTCTAGAGCAGTGGACTATATTGGAAAATTATTCTAAACATACCGCCCCCCTTGAAACTTCGGAGGGGGTTTCAATAACATAATTAAACATAATATTAGATTAATTAATCTAACAGAACAAATGCACTTAAAGAAATTGCAGAATATGTAAAATAAACACATTGAACAAATTAGTACAGCGAAAAGATGACTCTCTACAACGCTGGAAAAAAAGCTGAAAACATGAGTAAATACATAGAGCAAAAATGTCTTTTAGAATGTTCAACTATGTAACAGGTAATGGACACAGCTTGGAAATTGGTCTCACTAGTTCTCCGGTTTGCGTTTTTACCTCCGCAACGCGAACTTTGTTATCTTTCCCTGGAAATATTTTCTGAATTCTGCCCAACTTCCATTGCAGTGGTGGCAAGTTTTCGTTTTTTATCAGCACCAAGTCACCAATGTCAAGATTTGCTTTAGCCCTACACCACTTGGATCTCGACTGCAGCTTTGTTAAGTATTCTGCTGACCATCGATTCCAGAAATGTTGAATCGTACGCTGAAGCAAACGCCATAGATATTATCTGTAGCAAGGAAGTGATGGAGGTTGTCATCTCGTAACAATTGTTGAAACTCTGTCTTAAGTTCTCTGCTAGCGCCATAAAAATTGGTACCTCGGTCACAAAAGAGTTCTGTAGGCCTACCTCTGCGGGCTACAAACCGTTTCAAACACGCTATGAATGCCTTGCTAGTTAAGTCACTCACAGTTTCTAAGTGGACCGCCTTAGTTGAAAGGCAGACGAACACGCAAATATAGCACTTAGTATTGCGACTTCCTCTTCCTCTTGAGCTTCTAACCAAAAATGGTCCAGCAAAATCAATACCTGTGTTTTGAAATACTGTAGAAGGACAAACTCTGGATTCCGGAAGATCTCCCATGAGCTGTTGAGCTACCTTTGATCGATTTCGGAAACACGAGACACATCTGTGTATAACCTTTCTCACAGCATTTCTAGCTGAAAGCACCCAGAATTTTTCTCGCATTGCTGCTTGAAGGAGTTCCGGGCCTGCATGAAGTAAAGTTAAATGGTAGTGAGTAATAATCAAGTCTACTAAGTAGTCATTTTTGGGAAGCAAGATGGGATGCTTTCGTTCTTCTGGAAGATTCGAATTCTTTAATCTGCCTCCTACACGTAGTATTCCGAATTCATCCATAAATGGTGCCAACGGAACGATTGTGCTGCCGGTTGGAAGTTGTTTTCCAGCACCCAAACACGAAAGTTCTGCAGAGAAATGAACCTTTTGAATGTACTTCACAATTGTCTTCTCCGCGTTGTCTAACTCTTCAACTGTCAAAGAAAACTTTACTCTTTTTTCAGCCGGTATCGAACAATTAGTGGAAAATCTTCGACACCATGCAATAACTCGTTTCAATTTATTCCATGAGGAATATTTCTGAATTACTTCAGTCATGAACGTATTGTTGATCGTTTGGGCAATGGCAATTTTGAAGGTTTTCTTTTCTTCCTTAAGAAATTCTTCAGGCAGTGGTTGATCTTCCTTATGCCTTGTATAGGGTATAGAAGGATCACTTAACCATTTCGGGCCATTGAACCACAAGTCACAGTTTACAAATTTGGACGGAAATAGGCCTCTTGTACCGCAATCTGCTGGATTCTCGAGTCCACTCACGAAATTCCACTGAATATCTGGAACCAATTCTTGTATTTGGGCTACTCTGTTAGCAACGAAAGGTTGCCATCTTCTAGGTTCTGAATAAATCCATGCTAGAGCAATTTTTGAATCGGACCAGGCACATTTCAATTTGATAGGAAGGTTCAGATGTGGAAGAGTAGAATGTAACAAATTAGTAAGCAGAAGAGCTGCACACAGCTCAAGTCTTGGAAGAGATTGCACCTTTAGAGGAGCCACTCGGGTTTTTGATGTCAAAAGGGTGACTCGAACCGAAGAATTAGAAACACAGCGAATGTAAATGACAGCACAGTAAGCCTTCTCAGAACTATCGCAGAATGCATGTAACTCAAATTCACTCTGAGACTGTAGCACATATCTCGGGACGGTAACTTGCTCAAGCAGATATAGTTCTTCCAGAAACGACCTCCAACTTTTACAAAGTTCAGCAGTAAGAAGTTGATCCCAAGAGAATTTCCCTTGCCAAAGCTCTTGCAACAGAATTTTCATGAAAGTTACACATGGTGACAAGAGCCCCAACGGATCAAATACACGGGCTATTTGTGAGAGTACTTCTCGCTTGGTGTAAGTGAATTTTATGTCTACTGGTGCTATTGAGAATTTAAACACATCTAACTTTGGCGACCACTCAATTCCAAGAACCTTGCAATCATTGTCGTCTTCAAACTGAACTGCATCGTTTTCTTGCACGTCAACTGAAGTATCACGAAAAATAGAGGGATCGTTAGAATGCCACTTTCGAAGATTGAAGCCTCCTTTTCGCATCATCTCTTGTAATTCGATTACAAGTTGTACTGCTTCTTCTCTTGTAGAAGCTCCACTCAAAAGATCGTCGACGTAGAAATTCCGAATTGTTGCGCTAGAAGCTACTGGATAGGATTCCTGTTCATCTAGTGCGAGCTGGTGCAAAGTTCTTGTTGCCAGGAATGGTGCGCAGGAAGTTCCGTACGTAACAGTGACAAGACGATATTCTGTAATAGAATCATCGGGTGAATTTCTCCATAAGATTCTTTGCCAATCAGTGTCATCTGGATGAACTCTTATCTGACGAAACATTTTTTCGAGATCAGCACAAAGTGCAAATTGAAAAATTCTAAACTGAATAAGTATTGCAAAAAGTTCTGGTTGTACTCTAGGGCCAACCATGAGAAGGTCGTTCAGTGATACGCCTGATGACGTTTTGCTTGAGGCATCAAAAACAACTCTAAGTTTAGTCGTAGTACTCGACTCTTTGAGAACAGCATGATGAGGCAAATAATATGAACTCCCTTTGTTATATTCTGAAATTGGCACTGCTACCATATGATTTAAAGTCAAATATTCCTTCATAAATTGTCTATATTGATTGTATGTGTCTGGATCAGAACTGAGATGACGTTCCATTGCAAGCAATCTACGAAGGGCTATTTGTTTTGATTCGCCTAACTGCGTAGGAGAGGAATGAAATGGTAACCTAACCGTATATCTGCCTTCATCGTTTTTAGAATGTGTTTCTTTAAAATGATTTTCACAAGACTGTTCTAAAGCTGTAAAACTTTTAGCACAAGGAACCGAATCCAATTCCCAAAATTTATTCATTAGCTGATCTGACACTACTTGGATGGAATTTACATTTAGAAAATTCTGACCCCCTGAAGTAGCTTTACCGCCTATCACCCAACCAATATCTGAACGCATTGCAAATGGTTTATCTTTACCCATTGATAATGTCTGACCCCGTAACAACGGTAGCGCGACATCAACTCCAAGAAGAATATCAACTGGACTACTAATATGAAACGCTGGATCAGCCAAAGTGAGATCTGTAAACATTTCTGAGTATGACGCAGCTAAACTACACTGGGGAAGCAAACCCACAATTTTATTTACCACATACACAGACGCCGTAAATAAAGAACGAGATGGAAAATGCGATGTGAATTGAATTTGCGACATTCCATTAGTTCGAGTGTTTGACGCTCCTAAACATGAAATACGCACATTAGCTTTTTGTTTGCTTAAACCTAGTCTTTCAATACACTCGGTAGTAATCAGCGAAGCTTGACTACCACTGTCGAGCAGACATCGGCACGTCTGAAATTCGCCCCAGACGTCTCTTACACGAATTATAGCTGTACACAGAAGAATTTGCACATCAGGGTCAACATTTGACAAACAAGATGTAACATCTACTACCTTTGGAACACTACACGCTTTATCGGAAACATTTTCACTTGAAGCAAATTCGGGCTTAAACACGGGAGCATTTATTGAAAGTCCACTTCCTACTGTTTGTTTTCCCTTACCATTCGAAAATTCATAGTGTAGCAAAGTATGATGCGGTTTTTTACAAGTACGACATCTGTATTTACTTTTACATGTTTTGATTCCGTGAAATCGCGTTAAGCAATTGAAACACACATTATTTGATTTTACGACTTCCATACGCTTCGGAATCGACAATTTTAAAAACGCCTCACATCTACGTAACTCATGATCTCCATTACAGAGTGAACACTGTGATTGCAGGTTTGACGCAACTAACGTCACCTTTTTCTGCACATTTCTTTTCTCACTTTGTTTTCCTGTCCTGATAGACCTCGCATGCATTTTAAGAAATTGAAGTAAATCATCTAAGGAGGGAATCTTATCCCCCAAAAGGGTTCTCTCAAACCAAGTCCTGGTGTTCGGATCAAGTTTAAGCATAACTAAGAACATTAAAATAGTATCCGCCGTTTTATCAAACTTAAACTCTAACGATTCTAAGGTCCGCACAAATTCTTTAGTAGAATCGATCAAATTCAACATTTGATTGTGTGACTCACCATTTAATTGTGTCACGTTCATAAATTTCTTCATTAGCGATGACATTATTTCCCGCTTGTTAAAATATCTTTCAACTAAAAGGTCCCATGCAATTTTAAAATTACTATCAGTAATTGGTAATGAATGAACAATTTTTAAAGCATCTGCTCTTAAAACACCTTTTAAATATTGTAATTTCTGAGCTTCAGTTAAATTTGGGTTATCTGATACCGCAGCACGAAACAAATCTGAAAATGTTAACCATTCATCTGTTTCCCCCGAAAAGGTTGGAAGAGATAACGTAGGTAATTTAACATCTGCCGATTCGGTAGGTTTTGAATCAAGACTTTTCTGCTGTTTAGATTCAGAACTCTTAGCAATGTTCCTACCAATTAGAACCAGCATTTGTTCAAACCCGTCAAGTAAATCCTCTTTTTCAGTACAATAAGTATCAGTTTCTTTATCTTCGCATACATTCATTATTGAATTGAAAATCCCTTCAACTTCATCCCTCAATCGAATAAATCGATTTCGCCTAACTTCCAATTCAGTAAGATCTAAATTTTCAACATCCCTTTCAGTTTTTGTTTTAAGACGAGTAATAGCTGCCTTTGCAATCTTCTTTTGGTTAAGTAATGCTTTTAGATCCATTTTAAAAGAAAAATAATGCACTCAATCACACACGCGAAAAAACACAATTTGACTAAAACAAATTACCTGGAAAAAAACTGCTAACGTATTTGCGAAACAAACTCAACACAATAGTAAATAGACATTAGAATGGCAGATACACGGAAAGGAAATATTTCAATACGCAAAAGTTCAAATTTCAGCATTTGCAAAGTAAACTGATACTAAACACTTCATAAACTTTCACTATTTTCAATTGCAATTTGAATTATAACTGAACTTACGAAAATGCCTTTCGCAACTGGAATTAATAGTTCTGAATGAAACACTTTGAATTCATTTGCAACAAGGAAGTCTATATGCGAACTTGACTATGAATGGAACAGAATGCGCACTAAGAAAGTATCAAGGTTTAAGAAGTCCGGGTCGGCAGGACCAAAAAATGTTCGATAATTTGCATTTGTATTTCTGTTCCTTGTGAATGAAACACAGAATATCACTTACTTCTCGTTTATTGTAAGTTCACACGAATAATACATGAGTTCAGTTCACACAGGGACCTCTGATCAAAACGAAGCATCTCGTACGCGCACACACAATCAACTGAGAAAAAATGAAAAAACACAACGTCCCTGCATGAACTGAAGCGCCCTCTAAAGCAGTGGACTGTATTGGAAAATTATTCTAAACAATAACTGTTAGAATTTCGAATTTCTCACGATGTTTTGGTAGGACAAAAGTGATTACTGGCTAAAGTCCAGGAATTTTTCCTCAATTTTATCAGACCTAAAATGCCAATTTTTATTTGGAAACATTCCTTTTTGGTAAAAACAGTGGATATCATCCCTTTTGCAAAAAAGAGAAAAGAAAACATTTTCTAGCTTACTTTCAAAACGGATTATATCCAGTTTTATATATTTTTGGCAAAACGAAAAAAACGTTTTACGCACACAAACTGTTGGAATTTCGAATTTTTCACAATGTTTTAGTAGGACAACAAGTGACTACTGGCATAAATCTAGGAATTTTTCCTCAATTTTATCAGAATTAAATTGCCAATTCTATTTTGGATATATTCCCTTTAGGTTTAATACAGTGAATATCATCCCTTTTGCAAAAAAAAAAAAAAAAAACACGCATTTTCTACAGAAATAAACTTTAAAACTGAAACTAAATGTTCAAAATTTTTAACATACAATTGTTTTTACTCTACTTTATTCCCTAATACTTAATTCTTTTCATTGAACATTTAAAAAAAAGAAAAAAAGGACTTTCGATTCAATTAAATATAAAAAATGAAATTCAATTAAATATAAAAAATAAAACCACCCAAGCCAATTCAAATAACAAAGTTGTAGGTATTAATATAGATCAAAATTTTTATTACAGTTTATCACAATTTTTTAATTAATAACAAGTTTTTAATTAATCACAATTCAATCACTAATTAATCACGATTCAGTAGCAATAAAACTAATTTAATATTAATTTAGTAATCACAATTTCATTTCACGCTTGCCTAACTGATAACAGACTTGCACAAGACGCAAAGTGCTGCGGTTTCTTAATACGGACGGGCATCACGCTTGGTTGGAAATGCTCAGTCAGCACCTCACTCCTCTATTTTATTTGTGAACTAATTTTGAACTAAAAGTGGCAAATTCAAATTTGGATATGTGCCCTTTTGATATGAAGCGAATGAGTGGGTACCGGCAAATAAGGGATAGGTTCTACTTTGATGTGAAAGACCTGGCGAGAAAAGAGGGAATGGATATACGCCGCTTAGGTGGCAAAACCAATGTTTACCCAATTTTTTACAGTGGATATGAACCACTTCGAGAAGAAAGAAATTCATGGGTCGATAGGGCTCATATTAGAGATTCTGAAAATAAAAAAATAATAACAATAAATTAATTTGAATATTGTCATCTTGAATTCAAATTATGTTTTTCACAATCACGAGTGGGTGTGTATATGTAGGCGTGTGTGTTTCTGTGTTGGAGGTATGTGTGTTTGTGTGTAGGGGTATGTGTATGAGTGTAGGCATGTGTGTTTGTGTCTGTGTGCAGGCATGAGTGTGTGGGTAGTTGTGTGTATGTGAGTATGTAGGTGTGTGTTTGTGTGTGTATATGTTTGAGTATGTGTGTAGGTGTATGTATGAGTGTGCAGGTGTATGAATGAGTGTGTAGGTGTATATATGTGTATGTGTGAGAGTATGTGTGTGAGTGTAAGTGTGTAGGTGCGTGTGTTCTGTGTCTGTGTGCAAGCGTATATGTGTGTGTGTAGGCCTGTTTCCGTCTGTGTGCAGGCATGAGTGTGGGTGGGTATGTGTGTATGTGTGTAGGCGTGTGTGTGTGTAGGATATTGTAAAAACCTGGAGACGGTTTTCGCTAGAGGTGCAGCATCTTGATGAGCCGGTCGACAGTGATGCTGCCGAGGGTGCTGGTGGGAAAATAAAATCATAGGAACGCCAAAAACAGTCAAGTGAGAACAATAAGCAATCGTGATTGCTCAAAAAAAAAAGGGGGTTTTTTTTAAAAGTGGATATAATCTGTTTTGAAAGTAAACTCCACAATTGTTGGAGCAACTTTGCACCACTTGTCATTTTTAGCATTTTTTACATTTATTGCAAACCTTCCTTTTCCTCCATGCAGGCATCACAGAAAGGAGATCATGCTGTAATGAACCAACAGTGTTGCCGAAAGCTTTTGTGCAAATTTATTTATTTGCATGCCTGTGAAATAGATTTGAGAATAGCACGTCAAAAAAAATCAGTTTTTAATATTTGTTTTATCATCAACATTAGTCTGTCACAAGTCAGAAAATTGTCCAAGAATGGTGTTTCAAGAGTGGTCTGTCCTGATCAAAACATGGAGTGTGTGAAAGAAATTCTTTCATTTCAACTCGCTACCTCTTTGTAGGCAACAAGTTTTTATGCAATTTTTGAATTCAAATGTTCATTTTCAATTCGTTATAGCGCATATCTATTCGACTCTTCCATGATGGTGTGAATCAAATTGTCATCAAAAAGTCGTTCAAAATATTGTTCTTCTCCCATTAAAGTAGAAGTTCCAACTGTTAAACCCACTGGTGGTTGATGGAAGGGTAATCTTGGCGAAGAAAATGGTTAGTCACATATTGTACGTAGGACGAACTGAGTTTGGGCTTCATAAAATGGAAAGACAAACTATACAATTGCCGGACCTCCGATCGGGAATTTCCAAATTGGCTCTTTTGCGTTGCCGGAACTTAATTCGGGAAAACAGGCAAAGGGTCTTTAAGGCCGACGGGATCTCCTCCGATACCATTTGCCATTTTATATGCATACTAAGTAAATAATGTGTAACAATCACCAGTAGGAACAAGATCTTTCTTTATGATAATCCACGGACATACTTTCTTAGTTAAATTTACAGCAATGCTCATTTTATCACAACAATAATGGCTTCTTTGAAGAAAGTATTCTCAAGAGCAGTTTTCAGTAAAAAAAAACTCACAAAGGTCATGTGACAAAAATCACAACACTCTGCTATTGCGTTGGTGCTTATTCTGAAACATCTTTTCAACATGTGCTCTTATAAAATATTTAATAAGAAAAGAAAAACACAAATCTGGTCCTTTAGTGAGCATTCATAAATGTCTTAAACTTTTTTATTCTTCGAAAAGATCACAAGGTTAATTAAATAATTTTTTTTTTGTTTGTCAACGCGTTTCCTGGGTATTTTCAAATAGTAACTGGAATTTAAATTATTTGTACAGTAATAATAAGAATATGTTTTTTGTTTAGCATGTGTCCTCGAATGGTATTACAAATGTGAAGTATCCAAACATCACACGAATACCGATTTTCTTTCGTGTGCTTCCTCGAAAAACACTTTAAATTTCTATTCTGAGGAAATGCCTTTTTAAATTTCTCAAAAATGTGGTTTTTCTCTTGAATGACCCTTTAAATGGCGTTTCAAATTTCCACTCTCAGAAAATGACTTTTTACAAATTTCACATGAATATGGTTTTTCTTTTGTATGTGTCCTCAAATGGCGTTTCAAATTTCCACTCTCAGAAAATGACTTTTTACAAATTTCACATGAATACGGTTTTTCTTTAGTATGTGTCCTCAAATGACGTTTCAAATTTCCACTCTCAGAAAATGACTTTTTACAAATTTCACATGAATATGGTTTTTCTTTTATGTGTGTCCTCAAATGAATTTTTAAATGTCCACTCTGAGAAAATGACTCTTTACAAATATCACATGAATATGGTTTTTCTTTTGTATGTGTCCTCAAATGGTCTTTCAAACTTCCACTCTCAGAAAATGACTTTTTACAAATTTCACATGAATATGGTTTTTCTTTTGTATGTGTCCTCAAATGGATTTTTAAATGTCCACTCTGAGAAAATGACTCTTTACAAATATCACATGAATATGGTTTTTCTTTTGTATGTGTCCTCAAATGCTTCATCAAACTTCCACTCTCAGAAAATGACTTTTTACAAATTTCACATGAATATGGTTTTTCTTTTGTATGTGTCCTCAAATGAATTTTTAAATGTCCACTCTGAGAAAATGACTCTTTACAAATATCACATGAATATGGTTTTTCTTTTGTATGTGTTCTCAAATGGATTTTTAAATGTCCACTCTGAGAAAATGACTCTTTACAAATTTCACATGAATATGGTTTTTCTTTTGTGTGTGTCCTCAAATGGTTCGTCAAATTTCCACTCTGAGAAAATGACTTTTGACAAATTTCACAAGAATAGGATTTTTCTTGAGTGTGTGTCCTGAAATGGCGTTTCAAACTTCCACTCTCAGAAAAAGAGTTTTGACAAATTTCACAAGAATATGGTTTTTCTTTTGTGTGTGTCCTCAAATGCTTCTTTAAACTTCCACTCTCAGAAAATGACTTTTGACAAATTTTACAAGAATATGGTTTTTCTTTAGTACGTGTCCTCAAATGAATTTTGGAATGTCCACACTGACAAAATGACTTTCCACAAATTTCATAAGAATGTGGTTTTTCTTTTGTATGTGTCCTCAAATGGAGTTTCAAACTTCCACTGTGAAAAAACGACTTTTTACATAATTCACTAGAATATGGCTCTTCTTTAGTATGTGTCCTCAAATGCTTCCTTAGACTTCCACGCTCAGAAAATGACATTTTACAAATTTCACAAGAATATGGTTTCTCTTTAGTACGAGTCCTCAAATGTACTTTCAGATGTGAAATGTAATTAAATGTCTTTTCACAATATTCGGAAGACTGATTTGTCTTGGACGTTCATTTGCATTTTAAGCTTTAAGTTTGGATTCACAAGACTGCACTACTTAACTTTAAGCTCACATGCATTCCCTTGATTGAACTTCAATCTAAAAATAGAAAACTATTTTATTCTAATGGAAAAAAAGCAAAATGCTTTCAGTTTTCAAAACAAATAAAATTTTTATCCTTCATAAAGCTAATTTGTAAAATGCCTTGAGAAAAACACATTCCTCTAAAACATTCTGACTGTTATGTATTTGCCCCGTGGCATACCGAAGGACCTGCTTTAAATCAGGGAACGTTGATTTAAATCAGTTGATTTTTTTTATAAATTAATTTCGCATTTTTACTTTCTTCTATATCTAATATATAGAAGAAAGTATTGGACTCGTGCAAATTTTCGAATTTCGAATTTTGACGGATTCGAACGTTTTGAGGTGTGCTGAGTCCATTTCGACTATTTTTGGAAAATGTTTGTCTGTCTCTCTGTGTGTGTGTGTGTGTATGTGTGTCACGTCTGTGTGTGACCAGTTTTTTGTGGCCGCTCTACAGCAAAAACTACCGCATTAAATCGAACGAAATTTGGTACACATATGTGCCCCTGTGTGAACTTGTGCCCATTGGTTTTTGGCGCGAATTCCTCCAAGGGGGGTGGAGCAATGGGACGTTTTTTGAGTTTTGCGTGACTGCTATTCCCCAGGAAGTAACTGGCGGAATCAGACAAAATTTGGTCCATATGTTGTCCCTAACAGGTACAGATCCTGATTCAATTTTGGTGTCAATAGCTCAAACGGGGGTTGAGCTATAGAACGTTTTTTGTCGTCAATTGTGACTGCTGTATCTCAATAAATAATGAACGTAATCAAACAAAAATTTCTCGACAAGTAGCCCTTAGAGGGTATAAGAAATGATTTTATTTTGGTGTCAACAGCTAAAAAGGGGGTGGCGCAATCGAAAGTTTTTTTTTTTCCATTGTGAGTGCCATATCTCAAGAAGTAATGCTACGTTCAGGATGAAATTTGGAATAAATATGAATAAATATGTAAACAGGCGTTGGTTTAATTTTGGCACCAATCGCTTCATGTGGGGCTGATTTTTTTTATTTGTGTGAATAAAAATAGCTTTTTAATTGCAACAATAAGAAAGATAAATCGTAACAGACTGTCCTCTGCGTTCAGCTCGTGCTTTTAATTGCATGGAAATGATCGGAAATATTATCTCAATGATTTAAAATTTTTAACTGTTGCCATCTTGTGTTTGTTAACAGATAAATGTTTGTAATTATTTTAAGCAAGGCTTTTAAAATAATTTTCAATTTTCATTCTTTGCTTCGCTTTTGAGATAAATCAGGAATTGGGATGGTCATCAAGTTTTGGCATGTGTAATTTTGTTTTCGTTGGGAATATTGCTTCCTTGTTAAGCATGGGGAGGGATCAGAATTATAAGAAAGATATAGAAGAAAGTTTCGTGATGGCCACAACATACTAGTTAACTGTTGCCATCTTATGTTTGTTAACAAATAAAATATTTGTAATTAATTCAAGCAAGGCTTTTAAAATAACTTTCAATTTTCACTCTTTGCTTTGTTTTTGCAATAATTCAGACATTGAGATGGTCGTCAAGTTTTGGCATGTGTAATTTCGTTTTTGTTGGGAATATTGCTTCCTCGTCAAGCATGGGGGGGGGGGGGGTCAGAAAAAAAAAAGAAAAATATAGAAGAAAGTTTTGTGATGGCCACAACATACTAGTTAGAATGTGTTGCTCTAAATCTAACTATGGGAAGGTGGGGCACCTTGGGACACTTTTTAGGTAAAGATTTTTAGAAATTTTACTTTCAAACCAATTTGCACCAAACTTAGCTAAACATGCAATTTAGAAATTTTGCTTCAATAAAAATTAGTTTTACTCCATTATTTCATCAAATTAAATTTTCATTAAAAAAAAATTAAAAAGCCGTTACACCGTCTCAAAATACTCCACTTGGTGGGGCACCTTGGGACACAAGCAATAATCCCGATAAGTGTCATTTTAAATAATTGAAATCTCGTTCCTAATAACATTCTCTGCTGCAGTTTCAACAACAGACGCATCAACAGCAGGGAACTTCCTATTTTCTTTTCTAGATCTCACAATTTCTGTTATTTTATTATTGTAATACTTTTGAAATGAGCTTTTTCTGCACTGTACATTTGTGGAGCAGCTTGGGACAGTGTCCCAATCAGCCACATTTAAGATTGTTATTATATATTGTTACAAATTCTGTAAATAGTAATTATTTTTGTGTTTAATTTGTCGTAATCTAGCTAAATTTGGCGTTTATTCCATAGTCTTTCATCTAAAATTATTGTAGTAACGTAACCTGTAAATAGTTTCTTGTAATGAACATACAACCCCATGACATTCAACTGAAGTATACGGTCCCCTATTTTTTCATTCATAAAATTTGTGAATGAATAAAAAGAAGTAGGAGATATTTGTAGTATGTTATCGAAAATTCTCAATGGAACATTGTGGAAACTTTTCAAGGATTTATAAATAGCCTCTGCGGCATGAAAAGTCAGTCTCGATTGAGAAGTTGTACTGAGAGCGAATTAGCTCTGTTTATTGCGAGGCATTTCGCTGTGTTGTTTTTTGTATTTGGATGTAAAGACGTGTGTAACCGATGAGTTTACGGTGTCGATTGATATTTGCTTAATTGCTGATGATTAATTTAGCAGTTGTTAAGAATCTTTCCTGTACATAGTGTAAATAAATCTGCTGTGTTTTTTCTCAAGAACTGTGTCGGCCTTTCAAGAAAGTTGGAAATCGCACCGGATCGGTAACAATATCAACTTTTTAAAAGTTATACTTAGCAGCATAATACATTTTTTAACCTTAAAATTATTTTGAAAGGTCATGTTTTAATTCCCACTTGCTATGATTGAAAATATTCCATTTCTTAGTTTAAAAAAATATTTAATAATGAAACCACCTACTAATGCAACTCCAAACCTTTCAAAACACAGAAAATTATATTAGTCTTTAACTGTTCATGTGAGCAATTGTAAAGCATAAATCCTGCTGTCATTGATGACATCATTGATGATGTCCTAAGAGAACTAATTTTTGTTTACAAAATTAAAGCTCAAATTTATGGTGTCCCATGGTGGGCCATGTCCCAAGGTGCCCCACCTTCCCCTACTGCATCATACAATCTTCACTTCAACTGGAAAAACTATATATAGATCCCTCGTTCTGCGTGTGTAACAGATTTTTAGACTCTTGCAATACTGCTTTTTTCTCCAAAATTAGTTCAGAACAAAATAAAAACTTGCAGTTTTTTTCATACACCATGACTAATATAGTTAAGAAAAGTAATAGTTCAACATATTACAGTAGAAGACCGTTATAACGCACACCTTGGGACAAGAGCTTTTGCGTTATACAGGTTTTGGCATTATATAGTTCATTTCACAAATTTTGAAACTAATATTCAGAATATACATATATTAGCACTTCAGAATGAGTTCTATCTGCAATGGGTTTTAAAACACTAATTATACAACTAATCATTCACAAATAAATGTGCTTTACAATTAAAAGAAAGAGAATTATTCTGCACTTCTGCCAGCTTCATCGTTTGCATAACAGCTGCATTTTCAAGAGTCATCTGATATTCTCTCTCTACTGTGAATATTAATTTTCATTTTAAAGTTTTAAATTAAGCTGGAAAGATGAAAAACTGTTTCAAAATTTAATTTTATTAACAATTTTTATGCTAGCCAGGCAAAACAAAGGGATTTTTTCAACTTAAAAACCTATTGTTTACTTCTGAAAATTTGTGCGGGTTATAGAGAATTGCGTTATATGGGTCGTCGTTATAAAGGTATTCTACTGTATTTCACAAAAAAGACGTACAATGATCATGGAAACCTTATTTTAAGTAGTGTTCCCGCTAGGCCGTTTTTGAAGGGCGCAGCGCCCTGCCCTTATCCATATCGGCAGAATGCGCCCTGCCCTTTTTTTAGATCGCAAAATGCGCCCTGCCCTTTTCAAAAATTACTATATGCACCCTGTGATTTTAAAAAGATGCCTCAAGCATCATTGGGACCCGCAGCGATATCGGGGCGATTTTATTTGTCCAGCGATCGTCTGCAAAAACGCTCATGTCTTGCCATTGTCCCCAGAATTTTACCCTGAAAACGGCCCCATGAATAAAAGGAGATGTAAATACCTAGGCAAAGAGGGTATGAGATTCTCGTAATTCTAACAGACTTATCAGTTGGAAACAAAAGATAGATTTCTTACTTCTGCTGAGGATGGGTTTGAAAGGGTGAGGGAAGGTGTTCGGTCGTCCGCAGGGACGTGTCGAGCCCCTCACCTTTGGGGGGGGGGTGCAGAATTCTGAAATTGCCGACTCGAATGATGAGATTTGTCGACTGTGTATATATATATATATATATACAGGGCCGGATTCAGACTTAACCCCACATCCAAAACTGTTTTAGGCATGGGAGGTGCTTTTTGTAGTTTAGAAATTTTTTATAAAGGTGGAAAAGGCAGGCATTTTTAAAGTTTTTCTTCTCTCAATCAATGCTTTTCTTTCCACTGGTACATGTGTTTTTTTTTCCCCTTCTGTCTTTTCCCGAATGATCTTGTCAGAGGAAGGATATCAGGAGAATGAGGCAGGGATATCCCCAATTTTAGGGGGTCCGGTGGTTCCTCCACCGGAGATTCTACATTTTGAGGCCTTATAAGGGGTATTTGAGACTACAAAAATATCAGAAAAAAATAAGCAAAATACGCTTTTTAAAAGTTTTCACTATTTAGCAACGAAAGATAATTCAAAATAAAAACTGTTTTTGATACTACAAATCGTTGACATTAATCGACAGAGAAGAAGACCGAGGAAGAAGAAAAGATAATGCACTGTAACATGCTCAGATCGGCTTTCGGTATAGTTAATTTTTGAGCATCCCACCAAACCACCGACAAACACAACGTTGAATTAAGTATAATAAGATCAATAGTAAAAAATGTGTTAAATACTTTAAAAGAAATGGTGTACAGATTTAGAGAACATGCAACAAGAACGTAATATCTTGATAATTCGCAATTAGGGCAATTCATAGTCACTTGATAAGAAACAAAACTGAAGCACTTTCCAAGAAGTTTTAGAGACTCAATTAATTATTTTCAAAAAGTCGAGAACAATTAAAATTATTGAAAACACTAAATTTGTACCTTTCAGTCTCTTACATTTTAATATTTGATTGTATAGCTTTATAGAATTGTTTTAACTTTGTAAGAATCACCCATTTTAAGTTTAAAAAGTATCGATTTCTCTTTTCAAAAAATTTTTTTTTTCTATTACAAGTAGGGCAGAGAACGAAAAAGAAAAGAGGTAGAGCAATAATTTTGTTGTTACTAATGCTAATACCACTCGGACCACCGAGCTCGAGTAGCAAGTGCTAGTCGATTTAAGGCAGTGAGGGACGGCTTCCGTTTTAACGAGAACCATTTAGGTGGAAGTCTGAATAAGCTCAGACAGCAAACGATAGATGGAAGCAAAGTCTATACACAATTCGAAATTTAGAACCAAACCTGAAGACGAATAATTCCTGGTTCAGCATCCCCAGAGGTATTGACTCATGTGGAGGACTTTTATGACTGCGATATATTTAACGTGCCCCAATTATCATCAGTGAACACGGAGAATCTCCGACCGGCTGGCATTGAACTCGGAACTCTCCAGTTACGAGTCTGGCGCTTCACCGATCAGTCCACCTCGGCGTTGTATATATATATTTATATATATATATTTTTTTGCGTGCTAAACTGGTAAACTGAATGCAGTAGAATAAAGATAAAAGCAAATAACAACAAAAAAAAAACTTCCAAAATCCTGAATTCGGAATTAAATAAATAGAAAAATATGATGCATATGAGTTACGAAAATTTGTCTCAATCAATATGTTTCAGAAAAGTGAGAACCATGATTTGTACATTTTTGCTGCAGGATTCAGTAAGGATGTGAATTTGGCATATTTTGGCATCCCCCCTCCCATTTGTTAAAACTTTAAAATACAAGGTTTGCTGCTACTTTTAAGACTTTAAAGCACTAGGAATTAAAATCATTTTTTTTAAGTATTCTTTTCATCATGCAATTTTTTGGTAGTTTGGGGACCCTAAGCTTAGCTCATACCTTGCTTATCTTATAGGCAAATTCAGCACTGTTAATATATATATATATTTTTTTTTATATATATTCCAAAATTTGTTCCAATTTCCATAATATTAATTTTACCCTTTTAAAATGTTCAGTATTTTTATATTTCCCGCCTAAGAATTTTTTGTCTTGTCTAAAATTCAAAAATATTGGGTTATTTCTGATTATGTTCTTATTTTTCGATTGATTAAAGTTTTAAACTTTTCTAGTTCTGTTTTAACCTTCCAAAAGGGCGATCGCAAATAAAGGATGAGGGATAAATTTTTTCATTTTGATAATGTATTAGAAATGGTTTTTGAATTTTAATACATTCCTTTCCACTTGTTTCGGGATAACAAGACTAGCTTGCAAAATTACAACAATTAATTTAGATTTAAAAAAAGCATTAGTATTACGCAATGCGGTACCAGAATTTTTTTTCAGTAGTCTGCTACGGAGATTAAAATAACCCAAAAGTAATCTGCTACGTAGACCAGCTACTGAGATTAGTCGTAACACTTAAAATGATTGAATAAGCAAAAAGGAATGCTTGAAATAAAAAGCTAAATTAAAAAATTACGAAACGAAGACTAAAAAGCTTCAAAATAATATAGAAACCTGAGGCACAGGTAGTTGAGGAAGCAAGTGCTTTTGACGTCTTATAGCCACTGAGGATACCTACAAAGATTTAGGCGCCTTTTTCATTATATTTTTCTGCTTAAAATTTGAGAAAATTTTGCAAAAAGCGGATTTTTTCTTTTTCTGATTCAGAAAAAGTCTGCAGGCCTCCTCATATATCTGCGACGAGATTGTTACAATACTGCGTGTTGTAACGTCACGCTGCTTCTGCTACCGGTTTACGCAAGTAGAAATAAGAAATGCAGACAAGTTTTTCAGGATTACGATGACTACCGTTTTCCACGAAAAAAAAATTAATTAATTTAAAAAATAAAGAAAAGGATTTGTGTGCAATTCCATGAGCATGCATTCCATGTACAGTATTAAAATTCTGGAAACTTTTGTGGTAAATATTACTGTAAAATGGGATGTTTACATTACAGAAGAAAATTTACAGAAAATTGTACCGAAAAAATTAACGACTGCATCGCCAATTGATACACCACGTAACCTACAGTGCGAAGCACATAACACCGTATTTCCCCTGACTCGATGAGTCCCAACTGGTATGGTGGTCATCGAAGTCGCCGGCCAATACGACGGTCCCGAAATCGAACCTGCTGCTCGCATGTTGCATTTTTTACTCTCGTTCATTCTACCGTAAAATTTTACAGTAAAATAGGATTTTACGGTAAAAGTTAATGGCAGCATGGAGGCCAGTAACTTTTACCGTAAAATTTCAGGATTTTTTTTAACGGTGGACTTCAAGCGGAAAAAATCTGTATGTGACTCTGATGTTACTGTAATGTAGAGTAATTTATCTGTACCTAAATAGTAAAAATTTCTTAAAGTGGTTCAGTTTCAAAGTTTTCTTTCAACTATCATGAACGTTGCGTGAAAAAAAAAATATCCAGGACAAAAAGCTTTAAATTTTCTACAAAATATCATCAAGTTAAGGTTAGAATTACTGTATGGATTTTTTTTTTTTTTTTTTTTTTTGTGCATAACGCAAGTTTTTATCAGTACCTAATTTGAAATTTTTTTGCAAAAAACCTAAATTTTCAATTAGTGGTTAGAATCAATAAAAATGAATATAGAATTCGGCTGAAGAAAATAAGTTTTTAAAACGATATTTTTCCACCCATAAAGATTCGAATTCACTATCTTCGCATTTTTCGCACGACGCTCTAACCAACTGAGCTATTGGTTCTCCATTTCAGGATGATATGCATTGAAGCAATGCGTAATAAAAGACAAAATGTGTCAGGTTTTTCAAACCAACAACGAAACTGTGTTAATTGCTTCTTTATTTTTCGTCGAAAGTGGTGAACAAACCTTTAAAACGGTGCCTTACTTATGAAGTTAATAAAGTATTGAGGGAGTTAATGTGTTCTAAGTTCTAACAAAAAACACCTTTGAGAAATAATATACATGATAACAACAACAACAGCAATAATGAATATTTAAAGCGGAAATTTACTGAACTCTTTAAAAAAAATCCCCCCCCCTTTTTTTTTCTCTTCATTAAAAGTAAGAGCATGACTTTAAGGGACAATTCTTATTTTTTGAATAGTTATTCAAGCTGATGATTTTAATATTGTCAATTACCTTAGTAAACTCCTGTATTAGGTTTAGATTTAATCGACAGTTCGTATATAAAAACAATTAGTGCTGTATGAGTGCTAGTTCAGATACAATATGCAAATGTTAAAGTAAAAAAAAATGAAATGAATTTTCTTTAGTTTATGTACTGATTCATCAAAATTGCATCAGCAATATATTCATTTTAGTATCAAAAAGCAAAGTTACAAGCATTTATGAAGGATAATTTTATAAAGACAGTTTCTAATGAATTAACAAATTTTCCGTCTCTGTAATTACTTGAATGAAAAGGAGTACCTTTCTCTCTCTCTTTTCAGGACTATATTTTTTTGACTTACGTATTTTAACTTTTGACTAATAAATACACAAAAATCGTACAAAATTGCTATTTCAAGCTTGTATTATTTGAAATAATGAGCGCTAAATAATTCCACCAAATAAATAATCATTAAAAGCATATTATACTCACAAATAATGTTTTCCTCATTGATTGAAGACGAGAACTCAAGACTTCAAGAGTTGGGAAGAAAAACATGATGTAGTATATCGAATGTTTTATATGGTTAGTTCTTTTTCGATAAAAAAAAATCACAAGCTTTCTAAAATTACCTAATTGGCTGAAAACGTTATGGAACAACTACGTACAAACTGGAAGGAAAGATGGGGGGGGGGGGGAGAACGAAAGAAAACACGGTCAGTGAAATAAAAGGAAAAAGTATGCTTGCTCATGTACACCATTTTCTATTTGCAAAGGAGAAACGAAGGTCAGCCTCAAAAAAGGGCCATAATAAAAGCCCTCAACCCCTCAAGTAAAAAGATCTGTATCTGCACATTCATTCGAGGAATCATCTGTTTCGAAGCCCAATGCCATTGCCTAAAACAGCGTTGCATCCTAGTAGGCTACGCCACACCTTATTATGCGGTTTCGTCTTCTTAGACAACGATCGGATGCCCGACCCCCTCAAGCAGGGCTCACCCTCAAGGCCCTTTTTCGTGTCTCATTCTGAGTTCAGTAAAAAAGGCAATAGTTAGTCCAGTGCTGCCCCGTGCTGTAAACATTACCTTCCTCTTTAAATTCTGCTGCTCTTCCTATTTTACACAAATGCCGACTCGAGCAAAATCGTTATATAATGCCAAGTGGTACATTTCATGTTCCTTTTATAACTCGGTATATTTGTCCCCTCAAAAGTCGATATGCAGAAAAAAATATTATCTGCTCATATACAATTGCAACATTTGCCGACTGATTTGTCCAAAATGCCGACTGTCGAAAAAATCTGGGGGGGTGTCGCACCCCACTCACCCCCCTCTCGCCACGTCCCTGGTCGTCCGCGATGGCGGGGGGGGGGGGGGGAGAGATTATTGTTTAATTCCTCCCCATCCTTGAGTTTCTGAGAATCAGCAATGAGAGAGGAAGGGTGGTAGGTAGTCTTCCTATATTATTTTCATCTGTAGGACCAGGGGGCGCCAGTTCCAGGAAAAGTAGAAGGGGTACTATTGTCAGACAAGAACAGATGCACATGAACTGCTCCATTTCTTGTCCGAAAAGTCCGAGTGCAGTGCAAACGCAAACGGTTCTCGATTTGAAAATACACGGTTCTTGACGATGATGCCGGCGGAAAAAAATGAAGTTTACTGAAATATTTCAGGCTGTTCTTTTTCTTACTTCTTGCAAAACAGAACAGAAACAGGGTTTGTATGCTCTTGATAATCCTTGTAAAGGAATTGGAAAGAGCGTTTTTTTTTTGAAGTGATTGATAAAGTTTTGAAAGTTAACTTAGTGCTTGAATTCCTTAGACTCTAAGGAATGCACAACCTATGGCCCGCGAGCCAAACGGGGCCCACGAATCCTGTTGAATTAATCCGCGAAAAATTTTAAAAAATATATATAAATAAAAAAATTTGAAAAAAAAAAAAAAAAAAAAAAACTAAGTTTGTGAAATTATTGTTTTAAAACTCATTTATTGTTCTAGTTAACAACTTCAAGGTCCAATACAGGTCGATTTTACCCCATTTATAACTATCACTTCCCCGAAATCGCACTTGCAAAATCGGAAGATTAACGAAAATAATGTAACAAAAACGACATCTTCACCAAAATAAAAATTATTTTTGAAATAGAATGTTGAATTGAGCAATAAACATCGTATGAATAGGCAATTTTCGTAGCGTTTCAGCCCTTTGTGTCCGTTTTTCTTTTGCACGTGGAAATTAGGCTTAGCTAATTTTGGCGCATTTCTAGTGATTGTGAAGCAATCTTTTCGCATCTGGTTCTGATTGGTGAACTTTCTAATTGTTTTTTAAGTAGTACACAGTACAAAGTCTACTGAACCGAAATACAAGGGTATTTCATTGTTATCTTGAATTTTATCCCCCCCCCCAAAAAAAAAGAACGTTTGAGATGGAAACATATTTGTTCTGTGTAAAATTTGCCAGGGAAATTTTCTGCTGCGAAATATTCATTCATTCCTTTTTGCTGAGTATTTGTATTATCTTTGAATACGATTTGTATACTAACAGATTATTTAAAAAAAAAAACTTATTGACATAATTAAAAACATACTTCTGACATACTTATGCTTTTTCCAACTAAAATGATCTTTTACTGTTTCTTTTTTATATATATAAAAAACTATAATATTGCTTTAAAAAAAACATCAAAAAATAAAATGCTGATGTATCAAATTTTCATAAAAATTCTCAGTGAAATTAAAATCCTGGATTGTCCCCAGCTACTTGGGTAGCGCATACATCTGCAAACACATTTGTGTCATGAAGTTGTGTCAAATCCAACAATAGGCATTCAAATAAAGCCTTTTTTGTTTTGCATTTGCTACGACTGCAGTTTTGAAGCACTGCACACAGTATTTTAATAATTATTCTGTTTGAAGTATAATATTTTTTAAAAGTTGAATTTACATTCATCATGATTTTGATGTCTACTTAAATACTTAATGGCATAAAGCACATTACTAGGCAGTT
This sequence comes from Uloborus diversus, assembly GCF_026930045.1. Taxonomy (NCBI): domain Eukaryota; kingdom Metazoa; phylum Arthropoda; class Arachnida; order Araneae; family Uloboridae; genus Uloborus; species Uloborus diversus. Next base: position 50,544 of record NW_026559221.1, on the reverse strand, counting down.
TTTAGATATTAAGGGAGGATCCGTAATTAAATACTGTTCATCATACATTGCAATTCAAAGGATTCTGAAATGCCTAGAATTTTTTATTCTTATAGGAAAAGTAGTCACAATTATAGCCTGAAAATGTTGAAACACACCCAAAGCTAAGATTCAGCATTAGCTAAATGTTCCTACGGAGTTTGAAAAATGTGCGTAATTGGCATAGGGGGGGGGGCAATTTAACCCTTAAACCCTTAAGACAAGTGCATTTTCTGGAAGAAATGATATTCAATACTGAAGTCAATGGTGGCGATGGGGGGGGGGGGAGGGGGGCAGGGGGTGTGCACAGAAATTTTAGGGCCCGTCACAAATGACTTTTCCGGGTCCCCTTCCATGTTGTTTGCCTCTATATTTCACCCCTAGTTTAAAAAATATTGGACCCTCTTCAGGATCAGGCCCGGCCCCAACAGGTGTCCCTTCTCCCCCGTCCCCGCTGTACACGCCCCTCAGGGGGGGGGGGGGTTGCTCATGGTACAGAGGAATGGATAAAATTTTCACAAGGTGTTTTAAGATGCTATTTTTCTTCTTTTTTTTGGGGGGGGGGGCTCAGTACTTTTTGAGAGGTGCGTCATTGGTCTTGGATGGGGGAAGACCACATTAAAATAGTGCCCTTTTTATAATAAATAGTGCCCCTTTTAAAGACCAGCACCCTGCCCTTTTTTTTTCTAGAGTGAACACTAATTTTAAGCAAAGCATAAAACAAAACCACATCTTATCTAAACATTGTAACATATTTATAAATCTTTAAAAAAATTATTGAATATCAGGGTTTGAAATAGAGAGCGGTATTGAGCGAAACACGCAAAAAATCGGTAAATCCCGCACAATCCAAAGTTTCCCCCCACCCCCAATCCGTAAATTCTTAAACTCGATAACGAACCCCAGGCCGGAAACGCGGAGAAGATAAAAAAAATTTCAAAATCCATTTTCATTTTGGAAAGGTGTAAAAAAATTTAATAAAGCGTCCGTCAATTCAAAGCAATAGAAGTTACATAGACGAATTCTGATTCGCCGGCATCAACCAATTCCGATCCGTCGACATCAATGGATTCGATCTGGCGACATCAACCGATTCCGATCCGCCGGTCGAAATGCGATCCGAAAGCTGATGGAAATGACAGTCCGTTTTCAATAGGCATGTAGGAAATTTTTTACTTTAACTTTTTGATCCTCAGAAAAAAAGTCTTTGTGCAGCAGAAATATTATTCTAATCAATGGGAACCCCGGAAGCAGAAACTTTCTAACCAGTGTGCGACACACTTTTGGGCAGTTGAAAATAATCTGCAGCATTATTATCAGTTTTAATTATTTTAAGTTTTCATAAAATACACGTTCAAGACTCAGAAATTTTCCAACTGGCCAGTGGCTACTAGACCTGAAAAACTTAGCGGCCACCACTGTCGCCGCATTTTAAAGTATAAAAAAGGGGGGGGGAACAGTTTTCACTACTTCCATAAAAATAAATAGAATTCTGCTAACTATGAAAAGCAATTATTCAATATATATTTATTTAAATGTGGAAAACTTAAATTGAAATAGGCTTTTAAATTTTTTTTTTTTTTTTTTTGAGAAAATGAATCAATAAATAAATTAGCAAATGTGAGAAGTTGGCAGGAAACTGCATTTTAGGTAAATGTTTCAGTTTGTAGCAAAGCTTCCAAAGCAAATACAATTGTGCAGGTAAAAATTGACATTTTTTATGAAAATCATTTAAAAAGAAGCATGATTTATTGTACATTATATGTAATCTTCCATAGTTTGTATTGAGGTAAACATCAAATTCTGTTTTTGGAAACTTAGGGAAGTAATAGTCTCGTCTATTTCCATCTTGCAAATGACCAAACATGGCGTCAGCGCGAAGAATGCATGATTCTAAATAGATTTTTGAATTTGTTACAAAAAAGTAGAGAAAAATTCAAAATCATTATAAACTACAACTTAGATGAAATGGTCAGTTTTTAGCACATCAGCCTCTAAAGCAATGAAGATAAAATAACATTCTGAAGATAAAATTCTACATTTTTTGAGACAATAATCAATAATTATCTGAAAAAATGGCATAATTTTCAGCAGTTTGCATTGCAATAAACATCTAATTATGTTCACGAAAACGTAGGCACTTACCAAGTCTTGCGTACCAACATCTTGGGAATGACCAAACATGGCGACTATGCCGAAAATTAAGAGAGGGTGGCGACAGGAACTGTGAAAAAGAGTTCCCTGACTTTTCCCTGATTATGTTCATCAAATTTCCCTGATTTACATTACCAATGATAATGGTTTCCTTTCTTTGCTCTACTTAAAATCCTTTGTAAGTTTGTATAAAATGCGGTATTTTAAACGATTTAAGTTGTGTAAAGTTGATGAACTAAAGATATATTTTAAAAAGATGCTACTTTTTTAACAAAATGGTAAAAAAAAAAACATATCAAGTCATTTTTTTTGGAAAAAAAAAACTACAAAACAGTATATTAAATTTTTCTACAAGGAAAGATAACAGAAATTTTTTAAAAAATACTTTACTTCCAGAAACCAGTTAACATAAGAATTTTAAGGAATAATTAAAATCACTCTTAAAAACATATATGTATTTATGGTTAGACTAAAAGGTAATTGAAATTATTTTGAACTAAATTTTCAAACAGTATAATAATTGTTGCAAGAATAACAAGTAATAGTGAAAGAATAGAAGTAATGTAGTTATTCTTATATAACTCATTGACATATTTATGCAAAACAGATGAAACCATTTGACATCTATTCATAGGGAGCTTTTCTCTAATCTAGAACATGGGTTTTAATGAATGAATACAGCATTTTAACAATAAAAAATAAAGATATTTACTTAAGTACATAAGTTATTTCAAATGATTTAAGTATGTAACGAAAAAAATCTTGGATTGCTTTTGTATGAAACGACTTTGAAATGCAAGAAAAAAAAACAGAGGAAGAAAAAAAAAGCAATTAGTTCATTTCAAAATATATAAAAGAAGAATACAACTTGGTTATAAAATATAAGAATCATTTAAGTCTGAAGAAAAGAAAACCTTTATAATTACGGTGACAGCAAATAATATAACGGCAAAACACAAAGTTTTTGATTGAAAGTTCAATTTTAGCAATTAAATAAAAAACGCGAAGAAGTAATAACTTTTAAGCTTTTATAGTATCAATTCAAAAACCAAAGATTTCTTCTTGAAATCGTGATTACAGTACGCTAATTACTTCGAGACAATGGAATAAAGGCAAAGGAGGTAAGGCATTAACGAAGGCTTCCTCTTTGCCTGTATGGTTGTTTATTTTACGTAGCATTGAAAGCGTAAAAGGAAATTTCAAGCTAGGTAAAATAAACAACCTAACAGACACATAAGCAATCTTAGGAAGTTCATCCTGTGGTTAAAAAGTAAGATTCAATACTTTGACGTAGAGGAAAAAAGATGCACAAATATGTGGCAGTGTATATTCGCACCTCATTAATTTTACTTTTTTTTTGAACAGATAATTGGTGGAAAATGCGTAGGGAAATAAGATACTTAATTTTGTAAAGCAAAAAAAAAAAAAATCTTTATAAAATCAATTTTCCCTGATTTTTTGTTAATTTTTCGAAATTCCCTGATATTTCCCTGATCTGTCGCCACCCTGTATTTATGCTAAGCCCGATGGCATTCTTAAAAGAAGGTTGATAAATTTATACTTCAATTCTTTTTTCTGGGCTGGAGAAAACTGGAAAACCCTGGTTAAGTTGACCCCAGTCAGTAAACTTTTAAGATGAAGAAAATGCCCACATTTGTATGATTATGTGGCATGTAAAAGATCCCTTAGATACTACTTATCTGGCTTGGATGCTCTCACAAGGGTCGGAGTGCGGCATTAAAAGATTAGGACACAATTTTGAAAAAATTTTTTGACATTTGCAGGAAAAGAAATATTACGCTTCAACAAAACCTAACTGAGCATGTTCTTTTATTTTTGTCAACCCCTTCTAGAAAAAAATGATGCAAAGTCTTTTTGCCCCTTAAATGAAAATCAGCAGCATTTCCTATGTTTGCGATATCATAAAATATTTGTTTTTGTGAATTGCTTCCTTTTCTCCTCTAATCCTAAACAAAACCTAACTAAGCATATTCTTTATTTTTGTCAACTTCATTACAGATTGCACTTGAAAACAAAAAAAAAAAAAAAACGGTGCCCAAGGTTTTTTCCTCCATAAATGAAAATCAGCAATTCCTATGTTTGCTTTACAATAGAATATTTGTATACTGTGAATTGCTTCTTTTTTCCCCTAATCATAAAATCAGGAGAAATGTATCACACAGAAAAATGAAAATCTTGCTTTGAGAAGCAGAAATTCTTGGCCATAAATTAAGACTAATAACCACTAATTTTTAACTAACACCCTTCAATTTAACATTAATGAAATATCTTTCTTGAGCTGGAATATATTTGGTAATTCTTAGTTGGAGAGGGAGGGGGAGTGGCATATCCAAGAGGAGGGGATTCGGGAATAAATCTCTTTCTGAATCTCAGAAATTTTCCATTTTTGACCTTAGAAAGGGCTAAAATTAACCACATCCTCCTTCGATTTTTTTTCCTGGTCGTGCAACTTTTCATAGAAAAATTTATGAATGAAAGAAATGGATTTCCTTACCTTTATATATTGATGAATGAAATGAACGTTCACCAAGAAATAAAGACAAAGTATGCTCTGGCAAATGAAGCAGCAGATTGTAGCTTTATATATTGTAACTGATTCTAGGTCAAACAAACATCTGTGAAAAGAAAAGGAAAGCACAAATAATTTCTTGTTAGAAACTTTGAAAAAATTTAAAGGACAAGTAAGTTTAAAACATTAAATATTTAAATAAACAGACTACACGGAACTGATGTGATACACCCCACCCTTGGCGACTTTTTCCTGTTGGCGCCAAAGAAGTGTCGCCAAGAGAACGATGTATAACAAGATATGTCCTACATGGTTTTTGGCGATGCTTTTTGGGCACCAACAGCTAATAATTTACGATCAACAAATACTTTAAGAAGACAATCATTAAAACAACATAAAACAACAATAAACATCGCGAATATATGTAAGAAAGATATCAAAAACTAACTATCTAACAACACAATACTTAAAAATAAGTTCATTTACCTTTTTTGGATTCTTTTCCCTCTACCTCCGCATCAGGCCGTGCACATATGTCCCGCTCTCCTGGAAATTATTCTCTTTTTTATTATTATTATTAGGGTAAAATTATTAAACTGTGTTAGTTTTGACAAAAACCATTTAAAAACTTAGAATTACTTCAAATTAAAATCCCCCTAAGAGCAGAATATGTGTGCAGCTACCTCCACGGACACACATGCAAAAAGAATTAGTTCACATCTCTGCTTCCCAGGTGTGTTGTGCAGGGTTACTAGGGGGCTACCGGAAAATGTTTTATTGCCAACGTTGGCAATTTTCGAAATGAACTAAAAATTCAATCCTCGCCCGGGGGGGGGGGGGTATATCACATCTGTACCGTCTAAATTTTTAGTTAAGCAATACTTATCCTTATGTTTATGAGCTGAAAAGATAGTAATGTACAACCACAAGTTTAAGTTACTTTAAAGTTGTGAGTTTCTAAACTCTGAGTTCTTTATGGACTTACCTCCTTATTGATAAAATATTGAACACATGAATCTTATTTTACACAAAATAAACAAAACACTGAAAAATTTAATAATACTGTCCGACCGTCACGAGAAAAGCCCCCGCCGAAATGTCTCGGCCTGTCTGTTGCTTTAATAACGAGGCGTGTCTCATTTTCCCAAGGGGAGCTTTATGTTGGGAAAATCTGTACGGCTACACAAAGGCGAGAGAACGAGTGGAGAAATGGCTCCAAAAAACCCTCGCAGAAAATAAAAGAAGTCCGTTTCTATGGCAGTAGACGGGCTCAGACTTAACGGCGGGAGCTTTTCTCGTGATAGAAAGAGAGTATCAATTGCATTTTTATAATTTTACAAAACACGAATTTGGAGGAGGCGCCTGTAAAAGGATCAGGCTACGGTCGCATTTTTTGCAGAATGCGAAAACACCATCTCAATTGCGAAAACAAAGCAATGCATTTTTGCTTTTTTGCTGAAATAAAAAATTCATTTAAAATAAAAAAGAAAAAATGTATGATCCTAGAGAGAGGAAGCATGCATGGCCATGATCAACTTAATCTTTTTAAGTCTTGGCTCAGATGATTAAACAGTTATTAAGTTCAACGAGACGTTGTCTTATCCGGCATTATGTCCCCCAGTAACTGCTTTATTAGGAGGAGAGACTGCAACGTTCTAAAGACCAATCATGTTGTTTTCTTTTTTTATTTTGCGTTTAAAAAATAGCTGCTGTACTTATTTCTTCAAAGATGTCACAGATAAAATATGAGCTTTATTTTCAACTGAAGACGAAACACACTGAGGCATATGTAAATATATGAGAATGTGTAACATTTTAGCATTCTGCTAAAATTTTCCCCTCAATTTTAGCTTATATGCTAATGAACTTTTGAACCCAGCATTAACCCTGAAAATGATTAGGCATGAGCAGTGCAGAACTTAAAAATAAAACTAACTAATATGTATAGCAGAAAATAAATTATTCTTTCACGTGATAAAATTTTTGCATTTGATGCGGACAAGCTAAATACATACTGCAGCTAAATTTTGAAAGAGGAAACAATTTCGAAAGGAGAAACTACAAATGATCAAAAGGTAATTTTTCTGCTGCAGTAGAAATTGTAATTTCACTGTGATTGGCTTAAAATTATGTGGGGCAATGTGAATTAGCAGGGCTAAGTAAAATGGTGAAATATTTACTCTGCTTGAAGTTCAACTTATTGAAGCATGTATATGTTTTATGTATGTATAATGTATTCAGAAATTTATAATATTTACATTCTGATGTTTTTACTTTCTTCTATATCTAATATGTAGAAGGAAGCATTAGATTCGTGCAAATTTTCAAATTTCGACGGATTCGAATGTTTTGAGGTGTGCTGAGTTTCGACCATTTTTGGAAAGGGTCTGTCTGTGTGTATGTCATGTCTGTGTGTGACCAGTTTTTTGTGTCCGCTCTACAGCAAAAACTACAGCATGAAATCGAATGAAATTTGGTACACATATGTACCACTATGTGAACTTGTGCCCAGAGGTTTTTGGCACGAATTCCTCCAAGGGGGTGGAGCAATGGGACGTTTTTTGAGTTATAAGTGTCTGCTATTCCCCAGGAAGTAACTGGCGAAATCAAACAAAATTTGATCCATATGTTGCCCCTGACAGATACAGATGCTGATTCAATTTTGGTGTCAATAGCTCAAACGGGGGTTGAGCTATAGAACATTTTTTGTTGTCAATTGTGACCGATGCATCTCAAGAAATAATGAATGGAATCAAACAAAAATTTAAAAATTATTAATCCCTAGAGGGTGTAAGAGCTGATTCTACTTTGGTGTCAATAGCTGAAAAAGGGGTGGTGCAATTGAACGTTCTTTTTTTCATTATGAGTGCCATATCTCAAAAAGTAATGCTACGTTCTGGATGAAATTTGGAATAAATGTGAATCCATTTGTAAACAGGCCTTGGTTCTATTTTGGCACCAATCACTCCATGGGGGGCTGATTTTTTTTTTTTTTTTTGTGAATAAAAATAGTTTTGTAACTGCAACAATAAGAAAGATAAATCCTAATAGATTGTCATCTGCGTTTTTCGCATGATTTTAACTGTTTTAAAATAAACAGAAAATCGCGATGATTAAAAAAAATTTAACTGTTGCCATCTTGTGTTTGTTAACAAATAAATGTTTGTAATTATTTTAAGCAAGGCATTTAAAATAATTTTTAATTTTCATTCTTTGCTTTGCTTTTGAGATAAATTGGGAATTGGGATGGTCGTCAAGTTTTGGCATGTGTAATTTTGTTTTTGTTGGGAATAATGCTTTCTCGTCAAGCATGGGGAGGGATCAGAATTATAAAAAAGATATAGAAGAAAGTTTCATGATGGCCACAACATAATAGTTTGTTTTTGTTTTAAAAATAATTTTTTTAAGCTCAGTATCCAATAAAAAAACATTAACTTTGAAAATGAAAGCTGTAAGATGATTTAAATTCATTGTCTACATCATGTTCTATACTTCTCTCGTTAATCTGTAAAAATACCACAGGACTCAATTATATTAAGAACATCAATTAGTAGAATTATTTTGGTTTAGCAATTTATAAAAACCACTCTCCTCAAAATTAACTGCCAAATGATGATTGGATTAATTTCAATAATTTTCATTTTGGGTGTTTTGAAAACTAAGACTACGAATTCTTTGGTGTGCCCTGTCACCCACAACTGCAGCGCTACCTACAGGGTTGGCAAAAACCCAGGTTTTTTTAAAAAAGCCCATGGACCCAGTATTTTTTGGGTTTTTTTAAATAAAACCTAAAAAAACAACAACTAAAGCTGGGTTTTTTAAAAAGAAATCTGGGTTTTTTTGTCTTTTTTTAGGGAAAATGTGGGGTGCTTGTAGCATATTGCAGCGTAAGTATAGGGACAAAGCACAAAAATTGTCTTGGGGTAAAAAAAGCTGGAAAATTCAGCATTTTCTGAAAAAAAGTAAAAAAGACGACAAAACCCAAAAATGGTGAAGTTTCAGATTTCTTAGTTCTCATGATTACCAACAGTTAGGGCAAAGTTTGATAAAATCTATTGTTCAATTGTTTATTTTTAATTACATTTTTTTTTTTTGCATTTTACTTTATTGCATTTCATTTTGTTATGCAAAACTACTGTAGAACCTCAAGTAGCTTAAATCCCCTTTTTACTGAATTCCAGCTTAATCAAGACATTTCTTTGAATTTTATGTTGCCTGTTTCTCTATTTCTGTGTTAGAGTGAGAAATATTAAATTTTTTCGTCGTAAGATAGTGAAAATTCTGTACATCCTATTCTGTTTTCTGTCCGACCATTTGAGAAACCTGTTAATTTCTATAAACCTTGTTTATTTGAGATTTGTGACGTGTTGGTTTGCAGAAAATAATTCACTTGAAAGCCTTTTAGCTAGAGTAGTTTCCTCTGTACAATCTACAAATATTGAGAAAATCAGATGTGACAGGACTTAGTCAAGACAATTTGGGCTATTTATTGACCAGTTAAAAAAAAAAGTTAAATATATTTATTTAAAATCTTTAAAATATTTTTTTAATGCCATTTAGAGCTAAGAAATACTATTATAGTTCAAAATTTATTTTTTATGTCCATTGTCTGTGGTGAAGAACAAATAAAAAAGGAGTTTAAATTGTGAAAGTGTTTAAATTATTTAGCTTACTTCTCAGAAAGTTTAAAAAAACCCAAAAGTGGGCTAAATAATGGGTTTTTTAAATGGGTTTTTTCAAGAAAAACCATTGGGTCCAATCGAGCCAACCCTGGCTACCTAGGGCGAGTAAGAGTAACCTCGTAGTACGAAACGAAATGGATGCAACCCTCAGTGAGTAAGGATGCAACCCAAAACAGTGCCCTGTGTTTTAACGTAACGGCCCCCGGGCCTTTGTAGAGGACCCCGTTCTCACAACTATTTTAGTTTCAATGCCCCTCAGCATTAATAAAGTTTGTTACAATCTTCAAAAATTAGTCCTATCAATCCTGAGTTCTCAACAGCAGTTAGAAAACAGAAAGGTCTTTTTAATAATAAAAGTTTAAAGAATATTTCCAAGAAGGAAAAATAAAATGGACAGAATATATTTTTCAAACTCAAGCACTTTTTGAGTCATTGAAATGGTATTCTTAAACTACATTTCAACAGGCTTGGTGGGATTGGAACCAATTGGGTTTTTTTGAAAAAAAAAATTTAAAAAAACCCTTTATTTATCCCCCTTTTGGGGGTTTCTTATTCAATCTTCTGAGAAGTTTTTAAAAAAATTAATTAAAATACTTTCACAATTCAAACTTCTTTTTTATTTATTCTTCACCACAGACAAATATAAAAAAATAAATTTTGAACTTGAATAGTATTTCTTAACTCTTAAGGGCATTAAAAAAATACTTCAAAGATTTTAAATAAATATGTTTAACTTTTTTCTTTAACTGGTCAATAAATAACTGAAATTATCTTGACTAAGTCCTGTCACGTCTGATTTTCTCAACGTTTGTAGATTGTACGTAGGAAACTACTCTAGCTAAAAGGTTTTCATGTGAATTATTTTCTGCAAACCAACAAGTCACAAATCTCGAATAAACAAGCTATATTTTTTAGAAATTAAGAGGTTTTACAAACGGTCGGACAGAAAACAGAATAGGATGTACAGTATTCTCATCATCTTATGAAAGACTTTAATATTTCTTACTTTGTACACAGAAATAGAAAAACAGGCAATGTAAAATTCAAAGAAATGTCTTGATTAAGCAGGAATTCAGTAAAAAAAAATTTAATTACTTGAGGTTCTACAGTAGTTTTGCATAGCAAAATGAAATACAATAAAGTAAAATGCAAGAAAAAAATGTAGTAATTAAATATGAACAATAGATTTTATCACTCGAGAAGTTTCTTTGCTTTAACTGTTGGTAATCATGGAAACTAAAAATCTGAAACTTCACGATTCTCGGGTTTTGTCGTCTTTTATATTTTTCTTCGGAAAAGGCTGAATTTTTCAGCTTTTTCCCCCCAAGACAATTTTTGTGCTTTGTCTATATACTTACGTTACAGTATGCTACAAGTACCCCACATTTTCCCTGAAAAAAGACAAAAAAAACCTCACATTTCTTTAAAAAAAACCCAGCTAAAGAAGGGTTTTTTTAGGTTTTATTTAAAAAACCCTGGGTCCATGGGCTTTTTTTTTATAAAAAAAACCTGTGTTTTTACCAACCCTGCATTTCAATTGGTAAAATTTCAATTTTTCCAGTTTTCAATGAAATAAAAGGGGGGGGGGAGAGTTTTTTCCCAATTTTGTAATTAATATACGACAAATTTTTTAGATATCTTGCAAAAAGTGACCTTTTGCCCAAAGTATCATTTAAAAAAAATAAACAAGTTGTAAATAAGTAAAATACTTTTGAATGCTCTAAAAGGAGACAAACCTTAACTGAAAAAAATGATCTAAAATCTTCAAGGATAATCTAAAAATGAATTTGCTAAATCTATTGACGACGCCTTTTATCACTATGAGTGTGTTGGATGCTAATCTTTTTCAACTAATGCAGCAGGTTATTATATCGATGGAAAATTGTGAACAAAAACATTAACTATTAACTGAAACACATAAGACAATCAGAGCAACCGTCGACTAGTGGCGAGTAAATCATGCAGTTCCTCCCCCCCTCCCTTGGTATATGAAACGTTTTCTCTCTGCTAACACAATGCTACGTTTACTGCAGCAAAACTTAATTTTTGTATCATAACGCACGAGTTGTGCACTCGTGTGGGATCCAACAACAATGAAATTTGTATATAAAATTATCAACAGAGTAAACGTGATGATAAAGTTTTAAAAAAACCAAAAGACTTCTTTCATTTTTGGCAAAGTAGCTTTCATACCTATTGAACCAAAATAATCGTTCTTCGCTTAGAGTAGGTGATTGCTTGGTGAGATGATTGATGCTGTACACTTCAAAGCTCTGACAACAGTTGCTTTAAAAATAGTAAAAAAGCGTTGTAAAAGAGGGGCCTCTCAAATCTATAAAGAGGAAAACGAAAAAAGAAAAACAACACGCAAAACACAAAGGATTCCGCGCCGGAGGCAACCGCGCAAACAACTGTTCACAGTTGCAGTTAACTTCCCTAGAACTACTTTCTATTCTATTCAAGAGTCACAACTGACTTCAACTGTATTTATGTCGAGGACTGCATACTAAGTGCCTTGCCTCCATTATTTTTTTATATACCGATAGATGGCAGCACCATCACCGGATCGAACAGTTAATGAGAATTTAGAACTAGTCGAGCTAATAGCTACCTGGTACTAGCACCCCCAGAGGTATCGTTTCACTTGGAGGACATTGAGACCACGAGCATATTTAACGTCGCCCAGTCCCCTTTAATGACGACGGTGGGTCTTCGACCAGCGAGGATCGAACCCGAGTCCCTCCGGCCCCGAGTCCAATGCCTTACCGATCAAGGGTACCACGGCCCCCTAGAACTACTTGCAGACTGCTTGATTACGGTCGTGTTCGAACTGAATTACTAACACTCCCCTACTTATCTGATGTCGCGGCGGACATCCATTATTTAATAAATTTCTTAGTCCTCTACTTCGAATTGGAGCAGGCAGCCATGTTGGAATTGCCCGTGCACTCAGATACTTTCCTTAGATTTGGTCGGAGGACCAATTCCCCTATGGGCCTATGTTTACCTCAACAGACAGGTGGAACGTTATGTTTTTCTTTTTTCTGTAATTTTGCAAATCACCGCAAGGTAGCGTAGTCGAACGCTAGAGTTTCGAATTGTGATAACTAGCGAAAATATTGTTTAAATAAAGCGTTATCCATCATCTTTCGGCCAACGTTGAATCCTTGGATGTCTGCCAACGCTCGAAATTCGAAGTCATGTCCCTCCAGTGACGTCACGAACACTTGCATTGTATGATGCCGATTGAAGAGGAGAAACAGTTGGACAGCATGTCGTCGGAGCAAATAAAACTGAAGTAAAATAATACGTAACTGTGACCGATTCTCTCTTTGGAGATTGTTGACTTGACGCGCCTTTTTTGTCGTGAGCGTTTTTGTCCTGTTTTTAATTTCATCAAAGCTTCCTATTTAGCTACATTGCTAACTCTTTAAGTCGCTATCATTCGTGTTTAGTGTTCTAAGTTCCGGCTTTTGTCCTTCGAATGTTGGCAGAAGATAATGGATCAGTAATCTACCGAACATTTCTCAACAGCATCGGCATTTTGATACCAATGAGGAAGTCATCGTGAGTATCTAATTAATCTTCTCGGGAAATAAAAGTACCAAATTTTTATGTGCATACCTTCTAAAGTGTTTGAAATGACACTTTTTTAAAACGTATTTGAACTCTTTTTCTCTTTACCGAACCGTGCCCTTCTGCCATGGGATGGGAAAAGGCCGTATCTGCAGAAATGAGTTTTTTAGGTGTTTAAAGAAACTTGTTTTGGATCTCCTACCAAGGAAAGTGTTGAAATTCGGGGAGATTTCGATAATTGGGAATCTGGCGATCTTTCTTCAATGGCGTCAATTTTTGGCTCCAGGGCCTGCGCGAGAGGTATTTTTCTTTGCAAATAAAAAAAAGAGATCGGAAACATCGGGTTACTATAAATCAGCAGGGTTGCCAAAAATAAAATTATTTACGACAAAACATGAGACGACCGCGCCAGATTCCCAATTATCGCACTATCCCCGAAATTTGACTTTTTTCGCACTCTTAAGATATATTTATACAATGAAAACGTTGACAATGAATAAATGTTCAATATACAACATAACTTTGACACATTTTGCCCTGTTTTTGATATCTATGTATATAAAAATGAATGTTTGTCTATATGTCATCCATGAACTCAAAAACTACCCAGCAGATTTGGCTGAAACTTTCACCGTTTGTTATTTTTGGTACTGGGAATGTTTATAGACCAGTTTGAAAAAAAATCCGATCGATAGTTCCTTTTTTATTCCAATTTAAGTCACAATCCGTTGGATAATCTATATATATATATAAATAAATGTTTGTCTGTATGTCATCCGTGAACTCAAAAACTACCCAGCAGATTTGGCTGAAACTTTCACCCTTTGTTATTTTTGGTACTGGGAATGTTTATAGACCAGTTCGAAAAAAATCCGATCGATAGTTCCTTTTTATTCCAATTTAAGTCACAATCCATTGGATAAATACGAATAAAATGATCGACTGCAGAAATTAATTTGCGTGAAAGATCTCATTGATAAGAAGTTAGCATTTTTCTTGAGTTTGAACAAATAAATTCTTTCTTTATTGTTTTATGGCTTTTCATGCAACGGGGTGATTTCAAACTTTTTCTATTTGATATTTTTAGCGATTGATTGATCTTGCAAACTGCGTGAGTACAAAATTTGAGTATAGTCACGGCTTCACTTGATACCTGGACCGATTATTATGAAAATTGCTATATATATGTATTTTTCCACGGAGAAGGTGCATAATATGCTCATTGAAGCCACTCGCCACCAGGTGTCACTGCAGAGTAGCAACTTCTGCCCCGTTCAACCGATCGTCATGAAAATCAGTATAATGATGTATTTTTTTGTTGGCGTAGCAACGAGCGTGGGGTACAGCTAGTTTTTTCAGGGTTGGGTTTTTTGCCGGGACAATGGAAAAAACCATGTCAAAAATGGAAAAAAAACGGCAAAAATGGAAAAAACGGCAAAAACCTAATTGCAAATAAAGTAGCATTATAGTGTTAATCAAGAAATAGTGACAATATAGTATAAATAATGCACTTTAATATTTTAGTTATGTCTCTCCATGTTGCTTCTAATTTATAAGGTGAAAAATAAATAAAAAAGAAATGTTGGGATTGCAAAAATTAAGATTTTAATTGTTTGCTAAAACAATTTTTTCAGAATGAGACAATTCCTTCAATGCTAAAACAAGGAATGTTTACTTAAGCTTAGTAAATTAATAAAAAGATTGAATTCTAATTATATATATATATATATATATATATATATATATATATATATATATATATATATATATATAAAATTAAGCAAACAGGATTATAAATATTAAACAAATTATAAATAACAAATGATGATAAAAAGGAAAAATGCAAACCGCTATTAAGTAGGAATAGAAAAAGAGTGAATCCAGAGCTCATCAGCCGTGGAGGATTCATTAATTATGGTCAAAAGACCAAAATTTTAACTATAAACTAGAAGAGAATGCTTAAACTCCAGTACATGTAATATAGAGTAACAATGGGCAAACGCACCACTTGCTAAGCTAAAAATAATAAACTAGAGCTCAAACCTAAAACTAAAAGCAGGGGGTTTCGCCTCGACTAATTAGGAAAACAAGTTCCGATAATTAGCCTTCCACGGGACAGTACCTGCCAATAACAAAATTGTCTTACCTTGAAATCCAAGTAAACATATCCTGTCCGTTGTTCAGCATGATAAAAAAGCCTATCCATTCGTCAACAAAACATTAAAAATATAAAAACCATGTCCGAAAAACAGTCCAAAGACGTACCAGGTCGCCTGTTTCGCACGTGTAAAAATTTTATCCACTACGGTGATTCATAAAAAAATGGTTTGTCACGGTTGTATCATACATTTACACAGTTAAACAGTTTCAAAAGGTTTGCATTTTTCCTTTTTATCATCATTTGTTATTTATAATTTGTTTAATATTTGTAATTCTGTTTGCTTAATTTTATATTTACTTGGCTTTTTAGTTTTGCTGCGATGCGCATCTATGGGCTCTTGGTGTGGTCTTTTCAATATTTTTCACTTTTATTATTATTTTATATATATATATATATATATATATATATATTAATCACTTTTTTTTATTCCACTAAGATTTTAAAGCTATTTAATTAATAACAGAATATTTACTTGAATATAGAAAAATATTAACTTTTCCTCACTAAAGAAATAATGCATTTACATGCAGTACAGTACCTAAAGATTTCTGCACACTAGTCGCAACTCTTCAAATGTGTCCTGCAAGTTCTGCTGCAATAGAGAGATATTTCTCAAATTTTTCTTTTATACAATCAAAAATACGAAACCGTTTGTTAGTTGCTTCTCTCACGAAACTAGTTTATGCCATGCTTAAACAACAAATAGGCCTAGGTTTTGATGAAGATGGTATAGACTGGTGATTTAAGTGATATTTTAATCTAAAGAAATGTGTATTTTGCTTTTTAATTACTTTTATTTCTTTTATTTTATAGTTGTATCTAGATTATGTATATTTTATATAGATTTTTAGTATTCTGTAAAAAATGCTATAATAAACAAGCTAATTACATTTTCAATGTAAGTTAATTATTTGTCTTAGATGTTATAAACTGAAATTTTGTGTTAATGTTTAAAAATTTAGAAATAAAAATGCTCCATAACTTTAAAAGTAAGTTAAACCTTACATTTTTTTAAAAACTATAAAAATAATTAAATTAAAATTTTATGAAAATCTTTTCATACTTTTACTTTTATATAAAAGGAAAAAAAACTGTCCGTAAGTTGTTAACACTATCTATTTTTGCCACTTTGGCAAAAACTGGCAAAAACCTATTTTTGCCGGGCGGTAAAAACCGTGGTTTTTTCCGCCCCTGGCAAAAACTTGCCAACCCTGAGTTTTTTCATAAAATAGTTTCTCTGAAAATGTAATTTTGCACAGGGCGGTAAAAACCATGGGATTTACCGTAGTGTTTAAAAACCTTGACAACCCTGCTGACTAATGCCTAAATCTTATTGTGTGATACTAAGCCTGCTTTCCAAATATCCCTCATTGATATGTGTGCAACAAGTTCAGGGTAGAAAATCCACTGCTGATGCCCCGAACTGCTCGGATTTTTTTGTTGGAGACATCAATTCGCCAGTGATTTTTTACAACCTAAGAATAAAAACAATGTCAAGAGTAAATTCTGTGAATGAATGTGATTAATCCCCATAGGTGTATCTATAAATTCTATTTAATAAATGTTACATAGTTACTCTTTGACTTACAGGCAGGGTCCAGTTCTGTTTGCCAGCGTCTGACGCTATTGACAGGCCAGGGAAAATTGACACTAGCGCAGGAAGGTTCAGGTAAGCTCATACAAGCATGCTTGATTCATTTTCATCAGGTTTTCATAAATTAAAAAAAAACTGATATTTTTCTAAGTGTGTTCTTAATATATATATATATATATATATATATATATATATATATATATATATATATATATATATATATATATAATACTAGAGGACCCGACAGACGTTGTTCTTCTGTTCAAACTTTGTAAATTGAAACGTTAAATTTTTTTAAATAAACTATCAAGTATCTGAACCGTTTTGTTGAAAAAAATAAGTAAAACGAAAATGTTTTAAGCTGCTTGGTGCCAAAATGCATATATTTATAACAACTTATATTTATCTTATGCCCACTGAGCAGTTGTTTTATTAACTTTTTTTTTCTCCCGTACTTGATGGTTTATTCCTTCAGCTATACTCAAAGGATAAAAAGCGTCCTCAGATATTAAGTGTAAAAAACTAACTAACCATATAGAACAATCAGGAAATCCCGCTCCAACAACCTTCATTTGAAAAAGAATAAAACAATCGAAAGGATATCGTTTAAAAAAATGATAAAGGTAAAAACAGTTCTCTGAATAAGCGAAAATCACTCATCCCCCTCCTCCCGATGTAAATAAACATTCTTCAACTAAACACTCGTTAAAAACGAAAAATGCCAAATAAACAAAAAACACAATAAATTACATTAACAGTAGCTTTAAAATGTAAACAAATTATCACGCGACTCTATTGTTTATAGCCAAAGTCGCCAAGCCACCACGTTACTGTAATCCGGCCGAACAGTGAGCGAAGCTAACTTTGACCGATTCGCGGTCCGATCGTTTGAACGAAAACTTTTAAAACTTCATATATTGCCTAATTAGTTCTTTCCACCAAAGATTAAGATCTTCCACTGCACTGATCTTTTGTGTACCGAACTACCTTGTTGTAATTTATCTGTACGAAAATAAAATTTGTTTGGTCTTTAAATTTCATCATCTTTTTCTTTAGTAATGAACTGATTAGTTTGATAATCCTTAAAGTATTCTTGACATTGGTGCCAAAACTCAGATGAATTTGAGCAGAGAAACAAATGTTGCTTTGTACGGTACTTTCTGATCATTTGGTTAGGAAAATTTAAAGCACTGATCCGGTCACATGGTTCAACTACCGTATGGGTTACGACAGAATGCACATTTTGCATGAACCTTCCAGTACTTTACTTTGGTGATAAAGGAATTGTATCATTAAAAATCAGTATTATGGTTGATTAACGAATTATCTTCACAGCTTTAGCAGCATGCAGCTAATTTGCCTTTGGTGCTCCCTTCGGTTTAAATGGAATGGTCCTCCCAAGGTCCTCTTTTTAATCCTAAATCATCCTCTTTAGTCCTCTTTTTGATTGAAAATGGTCCTCTTTTACCCTTTTCTAAAGCTGAAATGTGTTGGGAGCCCTGTAAATGTTTTAGCTATTACCACGCTCTCAGTGGCTAAACTTTTCAGTATAAAATAAAATTCGACTGAATATGCAAAAATAATAAGTCTTCTACAGTACTCCCCTGCGAGTCTTGAACAGTCAGAGAGAGACAAATCTCTCCGGAAAACAAACTTGTCGTCCAGAACGTGTCGTCACCGGAACAGGGGTCGGAGTTGAAATATCCGGGCACGAATCCTGGTTAAGTAAATATGCCGGCTTTAACCTGTCGAAAGAAACAGTCTTAGCCGAACCTTTCCGGATATTACCAATTGACCATTCATTTCACCCAGATGGTCAAATCCAGATTTTCCCAATTCCCTTCCAACTTTTCCCCAAAAATCGATGTTTTCTACCAAAATTCCCCAAATGCAAAAATTATTTTTCCATTAATATTTTCATAAAATGAATTGACTTCCTCTAATATTTTTGTCTCTTGAAAATTTTTTTTTCCCCAAATAACCAAATTTTCTTATAAAATTCCTCAACTTTTTTTCTTTACATTTTCACTTTTTTTTTTGTCTTCTTTATCTTTACTAATAATAAAGCTGAAAGTCTCTCTGTCCGGATCTCTTTCTGTCTGTCAGGATCTCTAACGCGCATATAGCGCCAAAAATGTTCGGCTGATTTTCATGAAACTTGGCAAAGAATCAGTTTGTAGCATGGGAGTGTGCACCTTTAAGCAATTTTTTGAAAATTTGATTTTCTTCTTTTTTCTATTCCAATTTTAAGAACATTTTCCCGAGCAAAATTATCATAAGATGGACGAGTAAATTACCAAGTTATCATAGCATGGAACCGTAATGTGGGCAAGCCAATTGGCGAGAAATTCATCATGCATTATTTGTAAATATACAGGGAGACCAAAAGACCTTTTAATTTTCTATTACGGGCAAAGCCGTGCCAGTGCCACTAGTCATAAATACAAGCGCCTGACCGAGAGAAAAAAAAAAAATTTTTTTTTTCTACTCGCATTTACTACTCTGCTTCTGTATGTATATTTAAACTATGATTTTTGTATATATTTATCCAAGAACACTCTTCATCACACTTATTTTTACCTGTTTCACAAATCAACTAGTTACTCACGCAGAACGTTAATGCGAATTCCATAGCATAATATTCCACATAATGCGAAATGCGAATTCTATAAAGTTGAGCAAAGCTAACCCAACGCTGTTTAATACTGTTGGCCTTTTAAAGGTAGACCAACGGATGTGGAATGGTAAGTTCGGGAGAAATGAAGCAATGGAAACTGAATTTCAATTTAAATAACATTTTATTCAAAAACAAAATAATAGTTGTAAATAGGCAAAAACAATCAAACATTTATAAAAAGTAAATCCCCTATTAACAATTCAAATATAATAACAAAACCCCCCCAACAAACAAATATCACAGAGAAAAATCACAAGATTCAATTACTTAAAAAAATTATCAACAGTTCTAAAACGTTCCTAATATTTTTAAACATTTACCCTACGCCATGCCACGACGATGGTAGCTGTCCAGAAAAACTATTTTAAATAATCATACCACTGGGAGTCCATACTTTAAACTTGGCACACAAAACAACGAAGGCAACATCCATCTGCCGGATGTTTAGACGAGTTGAAGATGTCCACTCGTGGACAGCAGACCAGAATCCATGGTCAATCAATCCCAGGCACACCCATGCCACAGAAACAGCAGCACAGGAAATTATTTGCCCAGCTTCAAGCAAAACAGGAACCTTCCATAGCAGAGGCAGCCTCACCATATAGTGGATTCAATCCAGTCCGACCGGCTCCGTAATCGAGTATATGCCAGACGACCCTTCCGGCCCTGTTAGGCCTAATACTTAAAAACATCAACTCTTCAAATTTATATTCCTAAAAAAAAACTCCTTTGTTACTTGTAGGGCACTGTTTTAGAACATCCTGCTCTGTTAGCAGGCTATTGAATCTTGTTACAACATATCTGAAAACCTCCACGTCCTCTGCTTGGATAAATCAATCTTATTGAGCGCACATGCTCAAATCAAAACACACCGTCTGCAGAACGGAAGCAAATCATAAGAGATCGATTGATTGATTGACTTTCTATTTAAACCTTCTCTGTTACCCCGACGCAATGACGTGACGTCGTCAAAATTTACATCTGTTGCATCTGAAAGCAACTCACAGTTAATCCTTTAACTGTTGCTATTTCTTAAATTTGCATTCTTGACTGCTACCAGCAGAAAGATCCTCAACTCATGAGGCCTGACGTCATGTCCGCCACTGGGCGAAACACGTGATCGACTTGTTGGGTGTTTAGTCACTTGGGGTTTCCATTCATACGCCCGCCAGATAAATTACGTCATTTTAAAACCGGGAATCTATTTTTCTCAGACTAGTTTGAATTTACTGGTGAATTTTAACCAATTAAAATACATTCAATCTTTTTACGAAATTGCTCCAAGAACCTAAAATATATGGTTATGCTAACAAATACAATGTTCCCACTACTTCTTGACGCGAATTTAAATACGAAAAAAATCTTTTTTTCCGAGGTTTTTTTTCCCCCCAGGTTTTTCCCAAGGAAAAAAATTTTCCCCAAAGAATTCCACTCAAAACCCATTTCCCCCAAATTTTCCCAGAGAGCACCGAATTTCCCCAAAATGGGGAAATTTCCCCCAATCTGGCAACACTGATTTCACCACAGGGAAGGGTTCGTCATACTGCGGCTGCAGAGGTCGTCGCACCGCGTCATGTCCCAAAAAGATGTGAGTCTGAGTCTGACTCAGAACCGGCTCCTTTGATTCCACGGCGAAATCTCTCGGCAAACCTTAGACGAGCTCGGCGACTGAAGAGGCTAAATCTTCCCTGTATGCACTTCTCAATCCGAAAAGCACTGAGGGTAGGGTGTCTACCCATGCCGCACTTGAAACACAACTAATGGCCTGTTTTAATGGACGGTGCAGTCTTTCGACCATGGCATTGCATTTCGGATTATAAGCTGACGTTCTACTTAGTTTGATTCCGAACAAATTAGCAAATGACTTAAATAGCGAGGATTCAAATTGTCTGCCCTGGTCACGAGAAATGACTGAAGGAACACCAAAACGAGCAATCCAAGAAAAATATATAGCTTTAGCTACCGTTTCTGGGGATATATCAGCTATCTGAGTAACCTCCGGACAACGCATAAAGCGATCAACAATTGTGTGTCATGCAATAAGTATAACCCCGACAAATTTATAGTGGCCCTATCAGATCGACATTAATATGTTTGAATCTTCCGTCAGGAAGCGGGAAGTTGCCATATGGGGATTTTGTATGCCAGTGAACCTCAGTTCGCTGACATTCTAAACAAGCCTGACAATATAATTTGATGTCTGCTTTCATACCTAGCCCATACCTGCCAACTTGTACGGTTTGGCCGTACATTGTACGGTTTTGGTACAAATTGTACGGTTGTAAGGTTCTGTACTAAAATTGTACGGTTTCGCGTAAAATTTCCCCCAAAACCTAAAAATGCAAAACTTTCGTTCAAACAATCGAACGCGCTCAAGCCCATCTATCTACAATCGACCGGAGCCACCGCGCAATGCTTTTACGCATGGTGATCACGTGATCACTGAGCTTCCAAACCCAAGCCTTTACGCGAAGAAGAAATGCGCAATTTCAACGTACCATCCAACACTTTTCTCCTAGCCTCTACGCATGCGCTATTTGTTTATAAACGAGGGAAGTTGTTAAGCCCGCCTCCATGCGTCGATCGTGATTTTTAGCAACTCGTTGAGCATCCACTCCTGCCGGCTAGAAAGACGTGCAGCTATAGCGTAATCGGCGTTGCTCGCCTCGTGTGAATTTATTTTTGGATTTTGCTTCCGTAAGAGTGTTCTTTCTTTCTGGATTGAATAATCGTCACTGCCGTGAAATGGAAAAGAAAAAAGGAAAAAGTTATAATCAAGTGTTTCTGGAATCCTATGCACAAGAAATCCCCTGCATAAAACAGTCAAGGAAAGGGCCCTCATTTGCGCTCTGTACCATTTGCAGTTGCGATATAAAAATTGCGCATGGTGGCAAAAGTGATATTAAGGACCATGTTGCAACTAAAAAGCACCAAGATTATATGGCAATTCAAGAAAAATCTCAGAGACTCGGGACATTCTTTAATCGTGTGGACGACGCTGCGGGAAGTGATGTCATACGCGCGGAGTGCCTCTTCACCAGTTTCATATTAGAGCATAATCTGCCTATAGCAATAGCTGATCATGCAGGGCAACTCTTTAAAAAAATGTTTCCTAAATGTGAAATTGCTAAAAAATTTGCATGTGGTCGGACTAAAACGAGCGCCATAATTAAGGAGATGGCGTTAGAAGGTAAAAACTCATTAAGGGACATTCTACAAAAAACAGTGTTTACAATCTCTGTTGATGGTAGCAATGATTCGAATGCACAAATTTATCCTATTGTGGTAGTTTATTTCAACACTGAAGAGGGCAAAATAAAAAATTCTCTACTAGCTCTTCCTGTGCTATCTGGGCGCTGTACTGGAGAAAACATTGGGAAATTATTACTTGATACCTTGCAGGTAAAAAACATTAGTGTAGAGAACTGCATAGCTTATAGTGCAGACAATGCAAATGTAATGATTGGCGATAAGAAGGGTGTTGCTGCTCATCTTAAAAGCAGAAATGAAAATATCATTGTCATGGGCTGTGTTTGTCACCTTATTCACTTAGCTGCTGAGAAGGCAGCCAACTCCCTTTCTGTATCAGTGGATGACATTTTAGTCGACATATTTTATTATTTGGAGAAAAGTGCAAAGAGAAAAGAAGAGTTAAAAGATTTGCAAGACCAATTTGATGTGGAAAACCACAAAATTCTTAAACACGTGTGTACTAGGTGGCTGTCTCTAGGCAGGAGTTTAAAACGGTTATTAGAACAATGGGATGTACTTTGTAGTTTTTTTAAAAATCAGATCGTACAAGCGGATAATTCTAAGAAAAATTCTTCACTTGAATCATACCGAATTCCCTTGAAAACATCTAAGAAAAGCTCTCCATGCAGCAGTGAGCAGCCAACCAAAAAATTGAAGACAAATTCAAGTTGTGCTATGAATATGCCAAGTTCAAGTAAGAAAAGCACTGTATGTACTCAGAGTTATTTGACAAGAGAGGAACGATTACTTATGTTTTTAACTTCTGATCTGAACAAAGCTTATTGTTTATTTTTGAACTTCATGATACCAATTTTTGAAAAAACAAATGTAATATTACAGTCTGCAGAACCGAAAATTCATATTTTGAATTCTTTATTGTTGGAAATGTTCAAAGATATTTTATGCAAATTTGTTCAGCCATTTGTTCTCAAAAGTTGTGTATGCATAACTGATGTGAAGTATGCTGAGAGATGCAACCAGAAAAATGACCAAGATTTGTTGATTGGTAGTGCTACCTTAAAAGTAGTTAATAAATTAGAAAGTAAGGAAAAACAGCAATTTTATTCTGATGTTAGACAGTACTTTTCTGCATGCTGCAATTATATCAGACTCAAGTTTCCGATTAATAGCGATATATTAATGCATGCTGAAGTTGCGGACATTGACAAAATTTCCCAAAAGTCTTTCATGGATGTGCATTATTTTTTAGATATCTTTCCAGCTATTAGTTTCAAAAATTCTAACGAAACTGAAGATGAGGCCAAAGATCAACTCCAAGCAGAATTTTGTGCACTACAAATTGATGACTTACCACTTGAGGTAATAAATGAAGAAACAGTGGATAAAAAGTGGTTTGTTTTGGGGAAACTTAAAGCAGCGGATGGATCACTTAAATATAGTAGAATAGCTAGATTCATGTTGTGCATTTTAACAATACCACACAGTAACTGTGAATGTGAAAGAGTATTCAGCTGTGTGCGGAAAACAAGAACTGAAACCCGAAGTTCTTTATCAAACGAGAACTTAGAAAATGTTTTACTAGCCAAAAACATGCAGAAACAATTCTGCTATCAACAGAATTTTAATAAAGAGTTTTTGGCTAAGGCTAAATCTGCTACGTATAAACATTTAAAAAGTATGGAGGCAGAGTAATTTTTTTTTTTAATTTACGGTATGAGGTTGGACCAAAATTAGGTACCCCAGTACCTCATCAAGAAGATATTGTAATTTTTTGAACATTTCTATTTTTAGTTTTCAATGGCCTTCTATGTTTTCTAGTACAGTTATGTTGCTTGTAATGTAATAAAAATGTAAAGGAAATTAGAGTGTTTTTGTAATTTTGAATCATTGTAAGGTTTTGAGCGGGAGATTGTAAGGTTTTCCAAGTAGACATGTTGGCAGGTATGCTAGCCAAACATAAACATATTTTGCAGCTATTAATTTTGTCGTAGCGCATATACCAGGGTAGGACAAATTATGATACGAATCAAATACCTTTTTACGAAAAGAGTTGGGAGCAATAGGTCGAATGCTTGAAGTTGAAATATCAAGAAGTAAAAATTTATCCTAATACAGAACATATGAAGAATACTTTAATATAAAATAAAATTCTTTTATTTACAATTTAAGAGCATATACGGCGTACATCCTGCCACCAGCAGGCATGCAAGTGGGAGACAGAATCTAGCAAATAAGCTACTCGCTTTATAAATAAATGTTTTAGCTGTTGCCACACACTCGGTGGCTAAACTTTTCAGTATAAAGTAAAATTACATGCAAATTCGACTGAATATGCAAAAATAATAAGTCCTCCACAGAAGCATATTATCAAATAGTGATAAACAATGGGTGTAATACCCTCTGAAATATAAAAATATATTAATCCATATCATGAGTATACTTAATTTCGTGGAAAATCTTAATTATATCTGTAAATGTAATAGGTATAAACATCAATAATACAGAAAGTTTCTTTGCGTCTAAGATCTACAGTGTGACTCGTATGTAATATGCAATGTTTTCAAGTGTTTTTGTTTACTAATTTTTATTTTTTTTACAGAAAATTTTTCGGACATGGGAATCTCCAATCTATTACTTTGTTTTTACACCAAGAAAATCAGTGAAAAAATTTAAAAACGAACCTTTAGCAAAAAAAAAAAAAAAAAAAATCGTTTGTGAGGACTTTTTAGATTTTTTTTTTTTTTTTGGGGGGGGGGGTTGACTTGAATGTACTTGAGTGAGTAAACTTGCTACAAATGTTCATGCTTTTGCACTATACACTTCTCTAACCCTTCAGAGGAATAATAATGGTGAATACAATGCTGTTTTTCCTATCAAATATAAATAATTGCTATGTAACTGCCGAAAATAAAATTAGGGGGTCCAATATCAAGGGGGGGAGTGATGGGGGAAAACAGTGGTCATATTTTTAGTCAAGGGCTCATTTTACATGAGGATCATCAGAAATGGTGTCAGAGACATTTTGAAGGGGTATTTTTTGATGTGCAGTGTAATGGGTACCCTGTCATTGAATATAGGTATAAAAATTTTAAATGCTAAAAAACTCCCCCAAAATTTTTTTCTGAAAACACGGTTACAACTTTTATTAGTTCGAATCCAAGTAAATAACAAGGAGAAGAAGCAATTTTACCAAGGCCTAGTTCGAAAGGGTAAAAATTATGATAAAAGTCGCAAAGAGGTACCCTGGTACAGGGGCTTTGACTTGCAAAAATTATTGGTCGGGCCGGACATCAACGGGTGGTTTAGGGTGTTATGTAATCCCTCGAAGGTTTTTTTGTTAACAAATAAACAGTATGTGACACGGCATTTTCGAAGGAAAAGAATCTAAAAATTGGTTTACAAATTTTCTGGTCCAACTTTTAAATCATATCACTTGTCTTAGTAAGAGATTTTTTTGTTCTATTTTATGGGGAGCCGTGCAGCGCCGTAGCTAAGCATTGATATCATAAGGTAGGAAGGACACTTGACTTGAATGGAAAGGCACTCCCAGAGACGCCGACTTTTAAAAAAATGGGGGGGGGGGGGGGAACTGGGGGAAATTTTCTAAATTTGAGATGTAAAATAGTGAGTTCTAAAGTTTTTTTAATGCATTTTAAAGTTATATAATCAACATTAGAACGCCCCAAAAACTCGACAAGCCTGACACATATTTTTGGCTTTGAAAAAAGGAAAAAATAAATACAAACACGCACAGTATTTTCGTAAAAAGGTAATTTAATTTACGCATGTTTTTTTTTAAGACCAGTTGTTTTTTCGTTAGTTATACCGGCTAACATATTCAAGTTTAAACTCAGTCTCTCAATGTCTAGATTATTTTTGAAAACTCAATTGATTTTTCAAAATTTGTTTCACCTCTGTTTAATAAAAGCAAGCACTCTTGTTCAACTGCAATGATCTGTGTGAGTCCAGTTGCTGTAAACCGCCCAATAATGCAAGATTGCACCATTTCACAAACCTCAATATAAAGCAGAGTTTCCGCTACGGTCGCATTTTTCGCATAATGCGAAAACACTATCTGAATTGCGAAAATAAAGCAATGCATTTTCGCTTTTTTGCTCAAATAAAAAATAAATTAATATTTTTAAAAAAGTAGAAATGTTTGATCCTAGAGAGGAAGCATGCATAGCGATAATCAACTTAATATTTTTTAAATCTCAGCTAAGATGTTTAAACTACAATTAAGTTCAATAACTATTAGTCTTATCCAGCATTATGTCCCCCAAAAAACTGCTTTATTAGGAGGAGGGGACTGCAACGTTCTAAACAACAATCGTGTTTTCTTTTTTTATTTTATGTTTTAAAAAAATCGCTGTTGTACTTATTTCTTCAAAGGTATCACAGATGAAATGTGAATTTTATTTTCAACTTTAGATGAAACACACTGAGGCATATATAAATATATGAGAATGTGTAACATTTTAGCATTTTGCTTACATTTTTTCCTCAATTTTAGCTTTTATGCTACAGAACTTTTGAACCCAGCTTAAACCCTGATATAAAGTGCCTTTGGGATTTTGAAAGCGTGCGGTGAACTGGCTTCGTTGTTTTCATACCTCTTTGGTACGTCGATTTCTAGGAAGCGAAGGATCATCCTTTTGTGAAGGTTTTTCTTTTAAACACAATTTCCAAAAGTATTCAAAACTATCAGGCCTCCCATTTAATATAAAAATCAAACCCTCATATATTTTTTCCAGATCAGCAACACTTAGGTGAGCTCGCCACAGCGCTGCCCACGGGCAACAGATTTGACTCGTAAGTTCACGCACTGGGACAAATTCTAAGTGTGCTTGCAGCACTACAACATCATCATTATTCACACTACTCGTTTTCAGTTAACCTGCTTATCACCGTAATAATTATTTGTTTTAACTCATTACTGAATGTATTTTACAAGGTAAACTATCTTCAAACAAGGAAAATAAAAGATAAATTTATGACTTTAGGAAACATAATATAACTAATACTTTTCTTGATTTATTGGGGGGGGGGCTCGGGCCCCCTCAGGCCCCATGGAGTCGGCGCCACTGCCCTGGTACCCTGTCATTGATGCTAGGGTTAATACTGCATATTTGTACAGGGAAATTTCCTCCCAGAACTGAGCATGGGCGGATTTATGGGGGGGCAGAGGGGGGCAATGCCCCCCCAGTTTTGGAAGGACTTTATGTAGTAACACATTTTCAAAATTTTTTTTTCTAAAAATCATTATTTTTTTTCTTCTTTGACTAGTTCAGAAGGGCATGGGTGGATTTATAGAAGGGGGGCATAGGGGGCAATGCCCCCCAGTTTTGGGAGAACTTAAAATAGTAACAACACATCTTCCAAAATCTTAAAACAAAAAAATCATTATTTTTCTTTTTTGAATAGTTCAATGAAAATGAAGAGAATAGGAGGGAGAAAAGAAAAAAAAAAACATTAAATACAAATAGTAAAACTTTCACTCGGGTGCTGAAAATATGCCTATATTCACTATTTTGAACTGAAAACCATTTGGGCAAGTGTATAAATGAAAATATAGGCTAAACGAGCTATGCATTCAGCTGCAACACTTATAATAATTGATGATTATTTTTAAATTAGAACCTAAAACAAAGGGAACCCCCCTCCCCATTTGCGCTAATAGAATGATCTACTTGTTATGATTTGTTTTCTTTCTTTTCAGAATGTTTATTTTCAATTTGCGTGATTTCAAAAATTAGATATTTTGTGTTGTTACAGACGAAAGATTTTGGAGAACCTTCTGGAATTCACACGTTCTTATTGGTAAAATTGTAAAAATATTTTAACCGTAAAAACTGACGAATTTTCGTAAACATTACAAAAATCTGTAGGTAAGAGTGAATTACATATAGGGCCGGATTTGCCTATAAGATAAACAAGCTATAGCTTCGGGCTACTGCTTTGAAGTGGGTCCGTAACTCGCAAAAAAATTGCATGATTTGTTCCTTGAAAAATGGTAAGTGCTTGAAAAAACTAACTTTATTTTCAAGTGCTTGAAAACCTTGAATATTTGGAAACGTGTGGCTACAAACCTCAAATTTTAAAATTTCTAACAAATGCTAGGGGGATGAATGCCAAAATATGTCAAATTCAGCTCCTTGCTACATCCTGCATCAAAAGTGTAAAAATCATGGTTCTTTCGTTTGTAACATATTACTTGAAATAACTTTTTGTGACTCACATGTTTCATATCTTGCTATTTATTTAACCCCAAATGCAGTATTTTGGAAATTCTTCTGTATTGATTGCTTTTAACTTGCTTCTACTGCATATAGTTGATCTGTTTAGCTCAGAAAAAATGATACACTACATCTATTTCTTTTCGTTTTCTGCACTGCTTATAATTTAAAAAAAGGTTGTTGTAATGAGAGAATTCTTTTGTTTATTTTTTCTTTTAAACTTAAAATAGCTGTTTTTTTATATAAAGTTTGAATAATACTGTACAACTGTATAATCTAGTACTCAATTTCAGAGACTGGAAAGTGCAAATGAGGTGCCTTAAATTATTAAATCTTCTAAAATTCTTGAAAAGAATTGGCGAAGTATAGCCTACAGGGCTCTTGTGCCAAAATACCCAATCTAACCAACCAAACCTTGAAAATAGTTAGACAAGTCTTTGAAACTCCTAAGCAAAGTGTGCTTCCATTTTATTTCTTATCAAGTGTATAAATTATGAATTGTTCTAATAAGTAGTATGTTACTCTCATGTTACATATTTTCTAAATCTGTACAGCATTTCTTTTAAAGTATTAACTTACATCACAAAGCACATTTAAATCATGAAACTTTTTTTAAAAAAATATTTGTCTATTTTTTCCCCGAGATTTTTGTCTGTCCAATTAACCCTTATAAGGCTTCAGAATGCAGAATTTTGTATCCATTTTACAAAATTTCCTCCGGGGGAGAAGCCCCCGTACCCCTTAAAATTGAAGATATTCTATATTCCACTTAAAAGGGAGCCCTGCGTCGCTCTCTTGATACCAGTCACCTCTCTTAAGGTCAATTAAAAAAGGACAACATGAAAACACACCATTAATGAAAAACACAAAAAAGGTAAAGCATGGCCTTATGCATCACCGGAGACAAACTAAAACATGGAGGAGGGGGCAAATTAAAATGCTGCTCACAAAAAGGAAAAAAAAAATCCTGCCCCCCCAAGAACTCAGTCCTAAATCCGCCTATGGAACTGAGCGGCATCCCTGATATTAAAAAAAACAAACAAACTGGAATGATTTCTTTTCACTAAAAACCTTTTTTTTTTTCAACCATATTCTTGTGAAAGAACAGTGCAATCTTTACTAATAATAAAGCGGAAAGTCTCTCTGTCCGGAGGATGTTTGGATGTCCGGATGTCTGGATGTCTGTGACGCGCATAGCGCCTAGACCGTTCGACCGATTTTCATGAAATTTGACACAAAGTTAGTATGTAGCATGGGGGTGTGCACCTCGTAGCGATTTTTCGAACATTCGATTTTGTTCTTTTTCTATTCCAATTTTAAGAACAAAACTATCATAAGATGGACGAATAAATTACGAAATTATCATAACGTGGAACCGTAACATGGGCACAAGCCAATTGGCGAGATACGAAATTATCATAACGTGGAACCATAACGTGGGCACAAGCCAATTGGCGAGAAAATTCACTACACATCATTTGTAAATATACAGGCGAACCAAAAGACCTTTTAATTTGCTATTACGGGCGAAGCCGTGCGGGTAACACTAGTAGATAATAAGTTTATATTAAACATGAATGTTTTTAGCAGTTTTGGTAATGTTTTCGAAACTACTATAAACCTTTTCTTTTTCTTTTTAGCTTTGTGACAGTTTCCAAGATCTGACCTGAAACTTTCCCACACCCATTGGGAAATGCAATCTCTAAATATGGACTAAAGTCATTTTTCAAGCTAAGAATATTTATAGGTGCTTGTGTCGAATTTCAATTCCTCGTAAGAGAAATTCTGTAATTTGCATTGAATGAATCATCACCTACTACTTCAAGTAACAACTCTTGCTTAGTTATGAGGGAGAAGAGCCAGAATACTGTAGCATTGCATACATGCCAACTCTACTGTTTTTAACAGGAGACTCACGTTTTTCGCTTCCATCTCCCAATTTTCAGTTTTTTACGATTTTCTCCCGTTTTTGCAGTTTCTTCAGTAAATCATTAAATAGTTTCACTTTCTTCTCAATAGATGGCGCCCTTTTCTAGTCTACCACTGTCAGGGAATAAGAATTTTTCCAGTTAATAACTCATTAATTAAAAATTAATTTTTTAGAAGATTTCCACATTGCATGTTCAACAAAGCACTTGCTTTGCCAAAAATTGCAGCAGATTTCAATCCTTTTGCATCTTGAAAGTATTTCAGTTTTTTTGAAAGTTTCAAGTTATTTTCACATGTGCTACCCTATACCTACTTATTTTATATTTTATTTTGATAAAATATTAATTTTTTTTCGGATTTTAGTGATTAAATTTTTGTAGCTACTTTTTCGGTAGAGACTGGGGAATATATACGAAACTTTAAGCAAATTTACTCGTTGTTTGGTTTTTCCTTTGCAGTGTATTTTTCTTGCTGCTACCAATTAGTTGACATCCCCATTTTACGTTAAATTTAGTATTCATGTTATTTAAAAGCATAATTTACTAAATCTGTTGTGAAAATATGTCGCTGGTTAATCACCTATATATCTCTAGTGGAATCTGCTGTTTTTTTTTTCTTTGAAGGTTGGCAAGTATGGTAATGAAACAAAATCTGATACACTGTTAAAGAACGCATAGTTTAAAAGCAATACAGCTTTCTGGTTCTCTTAAATAAGTAACCTTCATATGCTACATATTTGAAAAAAAAAAAAAACAACAAGTTCTTGTGATTATTGCAAAAGTGAAGTTATTCTCAACTGAATCAACTGGAATAAAAAAAATTTTGACTTCTAACTACAATCAAGCTACATTAAGGTATAACTGTAATCGAACGCTTCATCGGAGTAGAAACAAGAAAGTGCTTGAAAAAATATTTTGCACATTTAAAAATGCACACCAAAGAAAAACCATATATTTGCAATTATTGCAAAAAGACATTTTCATTTAAATCAAATTTCACCACACATTTGAGGATACACACCGGAGAAAAACCATATTCTTGTAATTACTGTGAAAAGAAGTTTTCCGATGTTTCAACCAGGGTACGACATTTGAGAGTCCACACGAAAGAAAAACCGTATCCGTGTAAGTATTGCGAGAGGACATTTCCCTACATTACTCACTTGGTAGGACATATAAGAACACACCATAAAGAAAAGCCGTTTGTGTGTGATTTCTGTAAAAAGGCGTTTGCTTTGAGTTCAAGTTTGAGAACACATTTGAGGATTCACACTAATGAGAAACGGTATGCTTGTGAAGACTGTGGGAAGAAATTTGCTCAGAATTGGAACTTGAAAATGCATCTGAGAACGCACACCAAAGAAAACCCATATGCCTGTGACTATTGTGGAAAAGCTTTTGCACAGAGTTGGAACTTGAAAATGCATTTAAGGACTCACACCAAAGAGAAGCGGTATTCTTGTGACTACTGCGGAAAGAAGTTTTCTCAAAGCTCAGGTTTGAAAACTCATTTGAGGATACACACTGGGGAGAAACCTTATGGCTGTGATTACTGTGATAAGACATTTTCTGATATTTCAAGCAGGAGACGACATTTAAGAGTACATACTAAAGAAAAGCCGTTTTCTTGTCAGTATTGCGAGAAGACATTTTCCTGTACTGCAAACAGGGCAGTACATTTAAGGACACACACCAAAGAGAAACCATATGTTTGTGATCATTGTCAAAAGGCGTTTTCTCAGGTTTCAGGTTTGAAATCACATTGGAGGACTCACACTAAAGAAAAACCACATGCTTGCGAAACCTGTGGGAAGACGTTTTCTGAGAGTGCAAGCTTACAAGTACATGTCAGGGTCCATACTAAAGAAAAGCCCTATGGCTGTGACTATTGCAAGAAGATGTTTTCCACTGGTTCAGGATTGACGACCCACCTGAGGACTCACACCAAAGAAAAACCATATGTTTGTGAGTATTGTACAAAGGCATTTGCCCAGAATGGACAGTTGAAAAAACATTTGACGACACACACACAAGAAAAACCATTTTGTTGCGATTATTGTGTAAAGACCTTTTCCTGCCGTTCATATTTGTTGTTGCATTTGAGAACTCACACCAAAGAAAAACCATATGTTTGCGAGTATTGTACAAAGGCGTTTGCCCGGAATGAACAGTTGAAAAAACATTTGACGACACACACCCAAGAAAAACCATTTTGTTGCGATTATTGTGTAAAGACCTTTTCCTGCCGTTCATATTTGTTGTTGCATTTGAGGACTCACACCAAAGAAAAACCATATACTTGCGAATACTGCGGAGTCAAATTCTCTCATAATTCGAGTTATAAATCTCATTTGAGAGTACATACTAAAGAAAAGCCATCTGAGGATTCATGCTGAAGAAAAACCGCATGCTTGCGAGCACTGTGAAATGGCTTTCGCTCAGAGTTCACAGTTGAAAATGCATTTATGGACACACACGAAGAAAAAGCCATTTGCCTGCGACTGCTGTGGACCGTGTTCGAAGACGCACACTGAAGAAAAGCAGCATTCGTGTGATTCCTGTGAAAAGACGTTTTCTAAGAGCTCAAATTTGAAAACACATTTGAAGACGCACACCAAACCACATTCTTGCAAGTATTGCGGAAAGAAATTTTCTCAGAATGCAAACCTGATGCATCATCTGAAGAGACACACTGGAGTGAAATTGTATTCGTGTCTTCATTGTGAAAAGGCATTCCCCCAGAGCTCACTTTTGCAAGAGCATTTAAGGAAACACGCAAAGAAAGATTCATTTTCCTGTGATTACTGTAAAAAGGCATTCCTCTATAGATCAGGGTTGATGTACCATTTAAGGACTCACACTAAAGAAAAGCCGCATCCTTGCAATTTTTGCGAAAAGACATTTTCTTGTTCTTCAGGCTTAAAAATTCATTTAAGGATACACACCAAAGAAAAACGGTATGCTTGTGAATATTGTGACGAGAAATTTTCTCAGCGTTCAACCTTGGGGACTCATTTGAGGGTACACACTAAAGAAAAACCGTATTGTTGCGATTACTGTAAGAAGGCTTTTTCTACCAGTTCGATTTTGAAAAAGCATTTGAGGATACATACCGAAGAAAGGCCATATTGTTGCGAATATTGTGAAAAAACATTTGGTAGAAGGGAGAATTTGAAGCAACATTTAAGGATACACACTAAAGAAAAACCGTTTACTTGTGATCATTGCAAAAAAGCATTTTCTCAGAGCTCTGCTTTGAAGTATCATTTAAAAACTCACTCTAACGAAAAACCGTATTGTTGTGATGTTTGTAAAAAGACGTTTTCTCTTAGACACAATTTGACAACCCATTTAAGGACTCACACAAAAGAGAAACCATATGTTTGTGACTACTGTAAAAAAGCATTTTCTCAGAGTGGAGGCTTGCAAGTCCATTTGAGGACACACACTAAAGAAAAACCCTATGTTTGCGATTATTGCGGACAATCATTTGCTCAAAGTTCCAGCTTAAGCGTACATAAAAATGTACACACCAAAGAAAAGACATATACTTGCAATCATTGTGCAAAGACTTTTGTTAGAAGGCAGTCTTGGAAACAACATTTAAGGGTACACACTAAAGAAAAACCATTTTCTTGCGATCATTGTAAAAAAGCATTCGCTCTGAGCTCCACTTTGACCCAACATTTAAGAACACACTCTAACGAAAAACCATTTTGTTGTGATGTTTGTAAAAAGACGTTTTCTCGTAGTTCTAGTTTGAGAGTCCATTTGAGGATACATACTAAAGAAAAACCGCACGTTTGCGACTATTGTAAAAAAGCATTTTCGTACAGAGGAACCTTGCGAAATCATTTGAGGATACACACTAAGGAAAAACCCTATGTTTGCGAATATTGCGGACGATCATTTGCTCAAAGTTCCCACTTGATAGTACATAAAAATATACACACTAAAGAAAAGATTTATGCTTGCGATCATTGCGAAAAGACATTTTCTCGTAATTCAAACTTGAAAATACATTTGAAGAAGCACCATTTTTAAATAAAAATCATAATCAGGGCCAATCCACCGTCATATATGTGGCAAAAATACACTTAAATTTCATTAATATTTTGTCATATCCCTTAATGTTTTAATGAAATAGAGGTAAGAAATTTTTTAATCTTTGTATTTGATACAAAGATACTCCTGACACAATTATATTTTTATTAAACAATTTCATTATTTAAAATAAAATTTATTTACACGCGTCACGAGCTGGACATCCAAAGTCAACCTCTGGTAACTTGCTTATGAATAAGCTAATATTTTTGCTCTATTAATACAGCACAGCAATGACGAAGCAAATTGTAGATTTTGAAAGCTATGTTTCCAACATAAAGAAAAAATATCTTATTAGTTTAGAAAAAACTATTTAAACCAATGAGAAAAAAGTATGTTTTTGCCAATTCCATTGAAAATGGTCATTTTGTCCTGCACGTGGTGGTTCCTCTATTTCATAAAAAAGAAATAATTTTTGAAGAAATTTTTTGCTTAAGGAGTCACACATGCGTTTGTAATTTCTTAAGCAACAAAATTTTGATCATAATACTTTTAAAATATTATTTTTTTTTGAAATATATAAAGCGTCACGTGCGG
This sequence comes from Uloborus diversus, assembly GCF_026930045.1. Lineage (NCBI taxonomy): Eukaryota > Metazoa > Arthropoda > Arachnida > Araneae > Uloboridae > Uloborus > Uloborus diversus. Next base: position 15,134 of record NW_026559221.1, on the reverse strand, counting down.
GACAAAATTACCGTTTTCCACAGAATGGCCCATCAATAACATTGTCATCAAAAAAGCATTATGCTGATTAAGAGTAATTCTTTCTTCTTCTAAGTGCTTTTTGCACAGGTTTGTTTTGATGAGGACTGTAATCCGAGAAATTCTCCCCGTTAATTTTATTTTATTCTGTATCGTACAGAATATTAACAGCAAATAAACGACAAATGAAAGAATCTAGAGCACAAAGAGGGGAAAGTGTAGGGTGGGTGGTAGTGTGTGAAGCAACCGTTTAGAACACTTAGGCACTGAGGCCCCAAAAGAGATATTAGAAACTAGTAGGAGGAAAGTGAAATGATAATACAGTTGCGATATCTTTTAATTAATCATTTACTTATATCTGCCAGGGTTCGTACTCTTCCTGAAAAACTCCAGAAATTTAATTTTTTCTTCTAAGGGCCCTTAAAACTCCTGAATTGTTTTAACCTCCTGATTTTCCTCCTCTCCTCCTGAAAATAATTTTTATTAGTAAAAGTGCATCATCAATCTCAAAATACAACTTTAACAATAACTAATTTTGATTCCATTTTGTTAAGCGGCCATATTGAAGGTTGCTGCAGCTGGAGCCAATCAAAAATCTCGTATTATACAGAGCACCCATTGCTTTTCGCAAAGACATGGGGTGTGTTCGAACCGAATGAACGGTAATTCTGCTCGAACGTGCCCATTACTTTTACTGATCGTAACTGCCACTAGAGAACAAACCAAGAGCATGTCCTAGATTTTGTGTTAACTGCAATTTTCTTTATTGCTAATTAGTAGTGCTATAGCTATTTTGTAGTATATTTAGCATTGATAATACTAAATATACTGCAAATACATAATATACGAAGTACTATATACTAAAAATCGCTCTTGTTATTACTCCTGAAAATTCTGCTTTTGACTCCTAAAAACTCCTGAAATTCATTTTGTCAGGAAGAGTATGAACCTTTTTTCTGCTAATATGATATTTTGTAAACATGTTTTGGCAAGCACTTAGTGTTAATATTATTTTTTTTTCTTTTCCTTTTGAATTGTTTTAATAAGTTTGTGAAAGTTGCCTTTCTTCATTGAGATAATGTAATGAGTCATTGTGATGAGTTTTTATGGTCTAATAAAATTGTGTTTAAAATAAAATTGAGACTAATTCATGAAAGGATCATTTTCAAAGTAAAATGGTATTTTTGCCAGGGCAGCAGCAAAACTTGGGGAGAAAAGACTGAAAAATTGACTGCATTTTAAAAGTGCACAAAAGAACAATATATTTGTGTACATAATTCAACAGAGGCTTAAGTCAAAAATTACAATTGCAATTGAGTTATGTTTTTTATTAATTTTTTAAAATGATGTTCAAACAAAACTCAAAAAAGATAAGAAATATATAAAATCAAAAAATGTATTTGGATGCAGAGAATCCGATTGAATATAAGCCAGCTTTAACTATTATGTGCAATTCACTTTAACAAAGTTATAGTTAAGTATGAGTTTAATTTTTTTCTCTATATTTCTATTACATATTAACTATATTTTATCTCTTCAAATCAGGGTTGGCAAGGTTTTGGACACTACGGTAAAAACCATGGTTTTGACCGTCCTGTCAAAACCCCTTGTGTCCGAAAGTGTCCAAAACTACATTCAGGGTTTGTACGAGTCATGGAAATCCCGGAAAGTCATGGAAAAAAAATAAACAAATTCCAGGCCTGGAAAAGTCATGGAAAATTGATATTTTCATTATAGGTAATGGAAATATAAGTTAAGTCATGGAAAAATGTCTTGGGCATAAATAAGGAACAGTAGAGAATTAAAATTTTGAGTGATTCAACCGTATTGCATATAAAAGCTATTAATACTCGAAAATTGAACGATCTCAGAAACGAATCTGAGTTTAGGAATCCTATTGCATCCGCTTCTGTAACACTCGCCCGTCTTTTTTTGTATGTGATTTTACTGCTGAAACATCCCTAATTTTGAATTCACCATTATTTTTAGAACTTATATGTTATATTCTGTAGTAGTGGGTTTAGCATGTTCTTGATTTCACCACACCCACTCAAAAAGTAATTTAATCGCACCCGAGTTTATTTCAACTACTTGTAATTGTCAGAGTTTATCTTAATTTGTTGAAAGCTTTAGAAAATGAAGACTTTAGTCAGGCGATAGAACATACAAATAGGGGAATTCTAATAGTCAAACAATAGTGCCCAACGTGCAGCTCGCAAAATTGATCCATGTGGCCAGCTGCAATATCTGGTTTAGAAAAATGAATTTACTGATAAACATGACTTAACTTCAATGAATGAAAATACTGTCAAGTTACATGGATGATTAGAAGCACTGTTGAGACCAAATGGTAACATTTTTTATTTTTTTGAAGTAAATTTACGATTCGAAACTTAGTAATAACTCATTTCACTTTTGTCCCATTCATTACTATTTTGCCCTATTTATTAAATAATTATTAGACATTTAAACATCAGCATATTGCATTCACTTTATTTTTACTTAACTGAAGTTTATATTATAAAGACAAATAAGAATAGTTTACTAGTTTCTGCAGTGTGCATTGATATTTTTTTAGTCAAGTAAGTGCTTTGATGAGGTAGTGGCATTCACGTAAAAGTCTTGAAAATGCCCACTTCCGAAAATTGGCAGGTTTGACATTAAATAGTACCATTCTCTTCGTTTAACAAGGTCATGAAAATTTTTATGAAGTCATGAGAAAGTCTTGGAAAAGTCATGGAATTTTTTCATCCGAATTGAGTATGAACCCTGTACATTTTTAGAGAAACGGTTTTGTGAGCAAATTTCAAAAACAGAACAAAATGTGTCAAAGTTATGTTTTGTACTGAATATTTATTCAATGTGAACATTCAAGAATAAATATAAATATAAATAATATGCATACAATAGAAAGTGTTCAATATATAGTGCAATAATTGACTTAAATGCAATAAATGACAATGTTTGTAGTTACAGAATGTATTAAATTACAAATATGACTTTAAAAATGAAATTGTACAAGTTTTTAAAAAAGAAGTGCATATAATTAATCATAAATTTATTGTTCTTTAAACTATGATTTTAAGAGAATTTTCGTTAAAACATCAAGTAAACCTTATATGCAAAAACCATTAAAAATCCATAAAAATTAAGCTATTTTTTTTCTGCACCCAAATATTACACAGCCCAAAGCAAAATACTTGATGATGTTCTGCAACGTAAAATCATTCAACCAAAATTGTTCTTCATGCATTGTATAGCACAAGCAACCAACGTGACCTTTTCCACAAATCGGGAGCACTAAATCAAAACTTTAATACATTGTTTTTTTCTTTCAGTTTTTAAAACTTCATTGTCGCCATACATTTCTATTGAACATAAACGAATTGAGATGCCCCAAAAATATCTTACATGCTTTCTAAAATGCATAGAAAGAGTAAAGATGCAAAATTTCATAAAAATCCAAACCTAGATATCAAACCACCTTTTTTTTTTGGTTAGTTTTACATGGCATGAAGGATTAATTAAAATAATGTTAACCCCTTCCCGCTCGCCCCTGTGATATTGCCGTGCTGGGGTGTGCAATATTAACGCGACGAAACTATTAAAACCAATTCATTTATTTTGCCCGGAATACATTATATTTCTCCCTTTATACACTAGATGGCAGCACCAGTCCATTTTAAATGTAATTGCAGATTTTAAATGTAATTGCAGGGATGAAGAAAGGAAATTTGGTAATAACTTACCAGATTGTGACGTTGGCCTCTGTATCTCAAGCTTTGAAATTTACCACACAATAAAAATTTACTTATCTTTACTTATATTACACAAAAGATTAATAATTTTTTTTTTTAATGTTTAAAAGACGCATTTCTTAATTTTTCGCTGCTTGCTTGGGCTTGCTTGTTGACTTTTCATAAAATTTTAAATTTTTTAAAAATTTCAATCTAAAAAATATTGAAAATGAAAAATTGAATGCACATGTTGTTTATACACTTATTTTTATATCATTTCTTAAATAAAAAAATAGACACTTTTATGACCGTTTTCTTGAAAATTATCCGATTGTTAAGGGGTTAATAAATTACTAAAATAATAAATAAAATGTGTTGCATTAGGGTAGCGTACAATAAACTTTTTCTAAGTAACTTAAGGTAAACGTACCAGTAGTGGCCACTTTAAGGTTTAATTTGAAAAATAAGGATTCCAGATCTCCAAATTGGATTCAAACGTGTAGGAGGTAGAGCTCAGGCTATATGTAGTGAGCAGTTCAAGGAGAAGTAGGCAGAGCATCATGAAAAATTGTTATCAACTATTCAAAAGGGCCGTCTGGATTGTCCGAATTAATCTTCCAAGTAAAATAGTTTTCGCTCAATGAGCTTCGTTAGGTTCAAAGAAAGAGTAGGTCCCACATCATGAATTTTTACATTTCCTTGGATAAAAAAACCCAAACATTATAAGGTGTTTTACTGCTATCAAAGGATCAAATGCACTCAAAGAAAATATTTGCAACAAGAAATAATATTCCGAATAAAATAGTTCTCTCTCAATGAGCTTAGTTAGGTTCAAAGAAAGAGTAGGTCCCACATCATGAATTTTTAAATTTCGCTTGGATAAAAAAAAAAACCCGAATGTATCGAAAGGTTTTTTACTGCTATTAGAGAATCAAATACACTAAAAGGACATATTTGCAACAAGAATTAATCTTCAAAGTAAAATAGGTTTCGCTCAATGCTCTTAGTTAGGTTCAAAGAAAGAGTAGGTCCCACATCATGAATTTTTACATTTCCTTGGATAAAAAAACCCCCCAAACATTGTAAGGTGTTTTACTGCTATGAAAGGATCAAATGCACTCAACGAAAATATTTGCAACAAGAAATAATATTCCGAATAAAATAGTTCTCTCTCAATGAGCTTAGTTAGGTTCAAAGAAAGAGTAGGTCCCACATCATGAATTTTTAAATTTCGCTTGGATAAAAAAAAAACCCGAATGTATCGAAAGGTTTTTTACTGCTATTAGAGAATCAAATACACTAAAAGGACATATTTGCAACAAGAATTAATCTTCAAAGTAAAATAGGTTTCGCTCAATGCTCTTAGTTAGGTTCAAAGAAAGAGTAGGTCCCACATCATGAATTTTTACATTTCCTTGGATAAAAAAACCCCCCAAACATTGTAAGGTGTTTTACTGCTATGAAAGGATCAAATGCACTCAAAGAAAATATTTGCAACAAGAAATAATATTCCAAGTATAATAGTTCTCTCTCAATGAGCTTAGTTAGGTTCAAACAAAGTGTAGGTACCACGTAATGAATTTTTAAATTTCGCTTGGATAAAAAAAAAAACCCGAATGTATCGAAAGGTTTTTTACTGCTATTATAGAATCAAATACACTAAAAGGACATATTTGCAACACGAATTAATCTTCAAAGTAAAATAGGTTTCGTTCAATGAGCTTAGTTAGGTTCAAAGAAAGAGTAGGTCCCACACAATGAATTTTTACATTTCCTTGGATAAAAAAAAAACCCAAACATTGCAAGGTGTTTTACTGCTATAAAAATATCAAATGCAACAAAAGAAAATATTTGCAACAAGAAATAATATTCCGAATAAAATAGTTCTCTCTCAACGAGCTAAGTTAGGTTCAAAGAAAGAGTAGGTCCCACGTAATGAATTTTTACAATTCCTTGGATAAAAAAAATCCAAACATTGTAAGGTGTTTAACTGCTATGAAAGGATCAAATGCACTAAAAGAAAATATTAGCAACAAGAAATAATATTCCAAAATTAATAGTTCTTTCTCAATGAGCTTAGTTAGGTTCAAAGAAAGAGTAGGTCCCACATCATGAATTTTTACATTTCCTTGGATAAAAAAAACCCCCAAACATTGTAAGGTGTTTTACTGCTATGAAAGGATCAAATGCACTCAAAGAAAATATTTGCAACAAGAAATAATATTCCAAGTATAATAGTTCTCTCTAAATGAGCTTAGTTAGGTTCAAAGAAAGTGTAGGTCCCACGTAATGAATTTTTAAATGTCGCTCGGATAAAAAAAACCCCGAACATCAAAAGGTTTTTTAATGCTATTAGAGAATCAAATACACTAAAATTACATATTTGCAACACGAATTAATATTCCAAGTAAAATAGGTTTCGCTCAATGAACTAAGTTAGGTTCAAAGAAAGAGTAGGTCCCACATCATGAATTTTTACATTTCCTTGGATAAAAAAAACCCAAACATTGTAAGGTGTTTTACTGCTATGAAAGGATCAAATGCACTCAAAGAAAATATTTGCAACAAGAAATAATATTCCAAATAAAAAAGTTCTCTCTAAATGAGCTTAGTTAGGTTCAAAGAAAGTTTAGGTCCCGCGTTATGAATTTTGAAATTTCGCTCGGATAAAAAAAACCCCGAACATCAAAAGGTTTTTTACTGCTATTAGAGAATCAAATACACTAAAATTACATATCTGCAACACGAATCAATGTTCCAAGTAAAATAGTTTTCGCTCAATGAGCTAAGTTAGGTTCAAAGAAAGAGTAGGTTCATGAATTTTTACATTTCCTTGGATAAAAAAACCCCAAACATTGTAAAGTGTTTTACTGCTATGAAAGGATCAAATGCACTCAAAGAAAATATTTGCAACAAGAAATAATATTCCAAGTAAAATAGTTCTCTCTCAATAAGCTTAGTTAGGTTCAAACAAAGTGTAGGTCCCACGTAATGAATTTTTAAATTTCGCTCGGATAAAAAAAAAGAACATTGAAAGATTATTTACTGCTATTAGAGAATCAAATACACTAAAAGGACATATTTGCAACACGAATTAATTTTCCAAGTAAAATAGGTTTCGTTCAATGAGCTTAGTTAGGTTCAAAGAAAGAGTAGGTCCCACACAATGAATTTTTACATTTCCTTGGATAAAAACCCCCCAAACATTGCAAGGTGTTTTACTGCTATAAAAATATCAAATGCAACAAAAGAAAATATTTGCAACAAGAAATAATATTCCGAATAAAATAGTTCTCTCTCAACGAGCTTAGTTAGGTTCAAAGAAAAAGTAGGTCCCACGTAATGAATTTTTACAATTCCTTGGATAAAAAAAATCCAAACATTGTAAGGTGTTTAACTGCTATGAAAGGATCAAATGCACTAAAAGAAAATATTAGCAACAAGAAATAATATTCCAAAATTAATAGTTCTTTCTCAATGAGCTTAGTTAGGTTCAAAGAAAGAGTAGGTCCCACATCATGAATTTTTACATTTCCTTGGATAAAAAAAACCCCCAAACATTGTAAGGTGTTTTACTGCTATGAAAGGATCAAATGCACTCAAAGAAAATATTTGCAACAAGAAATAATATTCCAAGTATAATAGTTCTCTCTAAATGAGCTTAGTTAGGTTCAAAGAAAGTGTAGGTCCCACGTAATGAATTTTTAAATTTCGCTCGGATAAAAAAAACCCCGAACATCAAAAGGTTTTTTACTGCTATTAGAGAATCAAATACACTAAAATTACATATTTGCAACACGAATTAATATTCCAAGTAAAATAGGTTTCGCTCAATGAACTAAGTTAGGTTCAAAGAAAGAGTAGGTTCATGAATTTTTACATTTCCTTGGATAAAAAAACCCCAAACATTGTAAAGTGTTTTACTGCTATGAAAGGATCAAATGCACTCAAAGAAAATATTTGCAACAAGAAATAATATTCCAAGTAAAATAAATCTCTCTCAATGAGCTTAGTTAAGTTCAAATAAAGTGTAGGTCCCACGTAATGAATTTTTAAATTTCGCTCGGATAAAAAAAAAAACATCGAAAGATTATTTACTGCTATTAGAGAATTAAATACACTAAAAGGACATATTTGCAACACGAATTAATATTCCAAATAAAATAGTTCTCGCTTAATGAGCTTAGTTAGGTTCAAAGAAAGTTTAGGTCCCGTGTAATAAATTTTTAAATTTCGCCTGGATAAAAAAAAAACCCAAACATCGAAAGGTTTTTTACTGCTATTAAAGAATCAAATACACTAAAAGGACATATTTGCAACACGAATTAATCTTCAAAGTAAAATAGGTTTCGCTCAATGCTCTTAGTTAGGTTTAAAGAAAGAGTAGGTCCCACATAATGAATTTTTACATTTCCTTGGATTAAAAAAAAACCCCAAACATTGTAAGGTGTTTTACTGCTATGCAAGAATCAAATGCACATTAAAAGAAAATATTTGCAAGAAGAAATAATATTCCAAGTAAAATAGTTCCCTCTCAATGAGCTTAGGTTGGTTCAAAGAAAGAGTAGGTCCCACACAATGAATTTTTACATTTCCTTGGATAAAAAAAACACCCAAACATTGCAAGGTGTTTTACTGCTATAAAAGGATCAAATGCAACAAAAGAAAATATTTGCAACAAGCAATAATATTCCAAGTATAATAGTTCTCTCTCAATGAGCTTAGTTAAGTTCAAATAAAGTGTAGGTACCACGTAATGAATTTTTAAATTTCGCTCGGATAAAAAAAAAAAAAAAAAAAAACCCGAATATCGAAAGGTTTTTTACTGCTATTAGAGAATCAAATACACTAAAAGGACATATTTGCAACACGAATTAATATTCCAAGTAAAATATTTCTCTCTCAATGAGCTTAGTTAGGTTCAAACAAAGTGTAGGTTCAACGTAATGAATTTTTAAATTTCGTTCGGATAAAAAAAAAACCCGAATTCCGAAAGGTTTTTTACTGCTATTAGAGAATCAAATACACTAAAAGGACATATTTGCAACACGAATTAATCTTCAAAGTGAAATAGGTTTCGCTCAATGCTCTTAGTTAGGTTCAAAGAAAGAATAGGTCCCACATAATGAATTTTTACATTTCCTTGGATTAAAAAAAAAAACCCAAACATTGTAAGGTGTTTTACTGCTATGAAAGGATCAAATGCACTAAAAGAAAATATTTGCAACAAGAAATAATATTCCAAGTAAAATAGTTCTCTCTCAATGACTTTAGTTAGGTTCAGACAAAGTGTAGGTCCCACGTAATGAATTTTTAAATTTCGCTCGGATAAAAAAAAAAGAACATCGAAAGGTTATTTACTGCTATTAGAGAATCAAATACACTAAAAGGACATATTTGCAACACGAATTAATATTCCAAGTAAAATAGGTTTCGCTCAATGAGCTAAGTTAGGTTCAAAGAAAGAGTAGGTTCATGAATGTTTACATTTCCTTGGATAAAAAAAACCCAAACATTGTAAGGTGTTTTACTGCTATGAAAGGATTAAATGCACTCAAAGAAAATATTTGCAACAAGAAATAATATTCCAAGTAAAATAAATCTCTCTCAATGAGCTTAGTTATGTTCAAACAAAGTGTAGGTCCCACGTAATGAATTTTTAAATTTCGCTCGGATAAAAAAAAAAAGCATCGAAAGGTTATTTACTGCTATTAGAGAATCAAATACACTAAAAGGACATATTTGCAACACGAATTAATCTTCCAAATAAAATAGATTTCGCTCAATGAGTTAAGTTAGGTTCAAAGAAAGTGTAGGTCCCATGTAATAAATTTTTAAATTTCGCTCGGATTAAAAAAAATCCCGAACTTCGAAAAGTTTTTTACTGCTGTTAGAGTATCAAATACAATAAAAGGACATATTTGCAACACGAATTAATCTTCCAAGTAAAATAGGTTTAGCTCAATGCTCTTAGTTAGGTTCAAAGAAAGAGTAGGTCCCACATAATGAATTTTTACATTTCCTTGGATTAAAAAAAAACCCCAAACATTGTAAGGTGTTTTACTGCTATGAACGGATCAAATGCACTAAAAGAAAATATTTGCAACAGGAAATAATATTCCAAGTAAAATAATTCTCTCTCAATGAGCTTAGATGGGTTCAAAGAAAGAGTAGGTCCCACATCATGAATTTTTACATTTCTTGGATTAAAAAAAAAAACCCAAACATTGTAAGGTGTTTTGCTGCAATGAAAGGATCAAATGCACTAAAAGAAAATATTTGCAACAAGAAATAATATTCCAAGAAAATAGTTCTCTCTCAATGAGCTTAGGTTAGTTCAAAGAAAGAGTAGGTCCCACACAATGAATTTTTACATTTCCTTGGATAAAAAAGACACCCAAACATTGCAAGGAGTTTTACTGCTATGAAAGGATCAAATGCACTCAAAGAAAATATTTGCAACAAGAAATAATATTCCAAAATTAATAGTTCTTTCTTAATGAGCTTAATTAGGTTCAAAGAAACAGTAGGTCCCACATCATGAAATTTTACATTTCCTTGGATAAAAAAAAAACCAAACATTGTAAGGCGTTTTACTGCTATGAAAGGATCAAATGCACTCAAAGAAAATATTTGCAACAAGAAATAATATTCCAAGTATAATAGTTCTCTCTCAATGAGCTTAGTTAGGTTCAAACAAAGTGTAGGTACCACGTAGGAAATTTTTAAATTTCGCTCTGATAAAAAAAACCCCGAATATCGAAAGGTTTTTTACTGCTATTAGAGAATCAAATACACTAAAAGGACATATTTGCAACACGAATTAATATTCCAAGTAAAATATTTCTCTCTCAATGAGCTTAGTTAGGTTCGAACAAAGTGTAGGTCCAACGTAATGAATTTTTAAATTTCGCTAGTATAAAAAAACCCCCGAATTCCGAAACTTTTTTTACTGCTATTAGAGAATCAAATACACTAATAGGACATATTTGCAACACGAATTAATCTTCAAAGTAAAATTGGTTTCGCTCAATGCTCTTAGTTAGATTCAAAGAAAGAGTAGGTCCCACATAATGAATTTTTACATTTCCTTGGATTAAAAAAAGCCCCCAAACATTGCAAGGTGTTTTACTTCTATAAAAGGATTAAATGCAACAAAAGAAAATAATTGCAACAAGAAATAATATTCCAAATAAAAAAAGTTCTCTCTAAATGAGCTGAGTTAGGTTCAAAGAAAGTGTAGGTCCCGCGTTATGAATTTTGAAATTTCGCTCGGATAATAAAAACCCCGAACATCGAAAGGTTTTTTACTGCTATTAGAGAATCAAATACACTAAAATTACATATTTGCAACACGAATTAATATTCCAAGTAAAATAGGTTTCGCTCAATGAACTAAGTTAGGTTCAAAGAAAGAGTAGGTCCCACATCATGAATTTTTACATTTCCTTGGATAAAAAAAGCCCGAACATTATAAGGTGTTTTACTGCTATGAAACGATCAAATGCACTCAAAGAAAATATTTGAAACAAGAAATAATATTCCAAGTAAAATAGCTCTCTCTCAAAGAGCTTAGTTAGGTTCAGACAAAGTGTAGGTCCCACGTTATGAATTTTTGAATTTCGCTCGGATAAAAAAAAAAGAACATCGAAAGGTTATTTACTGCTATTAGAGAATCAAATACACTAAAAGGACATATTTGCAACATGAATTTATCTTCCAAGTAAAGTAGGTTTCGCTCAATGAGCTTAGTTAGGTTCAAAGAAAGAGTAGGTCCCACACAATGAATTTTTACATTTACTTGGATAAAAAACCCCCCCAAACATTGCAAGGTGTTTTACTGCTATAAAAGGACCAAATGCAACAAAAGAAAATATTTGCAACAAGAAATAATATTCCAAATAAAAAAGTTCTCTCTAAATGAGCTTAGTTAGGTTCAAAGAAAGTGTAGGTCCCACGTTATGAATTTTGAAATTTCGCTCGGATAAAAAAAACTCCGAACATCAAAAGGTTTTTTAATGCTATTAGAGAATCAAATACACTAAAATTACATATTTGCAACACGAATTAATATTCCAAGTAAAATAGGTTTCGCTCAATGAGCTAAGTTAGGTTCAAAGAAAGATTAGGTTCATGAATTTTTAAATTTCGCTCGGATAAAAATACCCCAAACATCGAAAGGTTTTTTACTGCTATTAGAAAATCAAATACACTAAAAGCACAAATTTGCAACACGAATTAATCTTCCAAATAAAATAGGTTTTGCTCAATGAGCTAAGTTATGTTCAAAGAAAGAGTAGGACCCACATAATGAATTATTACATTTCCTTGGATTAAAAAAAAAACCCCCAAACATTGTAAGGTGTTTTACTGCTATGAAAGAATCAAATGCACACTAAAAGAAAATATTTGCAACAAGAAATAATATTCCAAGTAAAATAGTTCTCTCTCAATGAGCTTAGGTTGGTTCAAAGATAGAGTAGGTCCCACACAATGAATTTTTACATTTCCTTGGATAAAAAAAAACACCCAAACATTGCAAGGTGTTTTACTGCTATAAAAGGATCAAATACAACAAAAGAAAATTTTTGCAACAAGCAATAATATTCCAAGTATAATAGTTCTCTCTCAATGAGCTTAGTTAGGTTCAAACAAAGTGTAGGTACCACGTAATGAATTTTTAAATTTCGCTCGGATACAAAAAAAACCCGAATATCGAAAGGTTTTTTACTTCTATTAGAGAACCAAATACACTAAAACGACATATTTGCAACACGAATTAATATTCCAAGTAAAATAGGATTCGCTCAATGAGCTAAGTTAGGTTTAAAGAAAGAGTAGGTCCCACATCATGAATTTTTACATTTCCTTGGATAAAAAAACCCAAACATTGTAAGGTGTTTTACTGCTATGAAAGGATCAAATACATTCAAAGAAAATATTTGCAACAAGAAATAATATTCCAAAATTAATAGTTCTTTCTTAATGAGCTTAGTTAGGTTCAAAGAAAGAGTAGGTCCCACATCATGAAATTTTACATTTCCTTGGATAAAAAAAAAACCAAACATTGTAAGGTTACTGCTATGAAAGGATCAAATGCACTCAAAGAAAATATTTGCAACAAGAAATAATATTCCAAGTATAATAGTTCTCTCTCAATGAGCTTAGTTAGATTCAAAAAATGTGTAGGTACCACGTAATGAATTTTTAAATTTCGCTCGGATAAAAAAAAATCCCGAATATCGAAAGGTTTTTTTACTGCTATTAGAGAATAAAATACACTAAAAGGACATATTTGCAACACGAATTAATATTCCAAGTAAAATATTTCTCTCTCAATGAGCTTAGTTAGGTTCAAACAAAGTGTAGGTCCAACGTAATGAATTTTTAAATTTCGCTCGGATAAAAAAAAAAGCCGAATTCCGAAAGGTTTTTTACTGCTATTAGAGAATCAAATACACTAATAGGACATATTTGCAACACGAATTAATCTTAAAAGTAAAATAGGTTTCGCTCAATGCTCTTAGTTAGGTTCAAAAAAGAGTAGGTCCCACATAATGAATTTTTACATTTCCTTGGAATAAAAAAACCCAAACATTGTAAGGTGTTTTACTGCTATGAAAGGATCAAATGCACTCAAAGAAAATATTTGAAACAAGAAATAATATTCCAAGTAAAATAGCTCTCTCTCAATGAGCTTAGTTAGATTCAGACAAAGTGTAGGTCCCACGTAATGAATTTTTAAATTTCGCTCGGATAAAAAGAAAAGATTATCGAAAGGTTATTTACTGCTATTAGAGAATCAAATACACTAAAAGGACATATTTGCAACATGAATAAATCTTCCAAGTAAAATAGGTTTCGCTCAAAGAGCTTAATTAGGTTCAAAGAAAGAGTAGGTCCCACGTTATGAATTTTGAAATTTCGCTCGGATAAAAAAAACTCCGAACATCAAAAGGTTTTTTAATGCTATTAGAGAATCAAATACACTAAAATTACATATTTGCAACACGAATTTATATTCCAAGTAAAATAGGTTTCGCTCAATGAGCTAAGTTAGGTTCAAAGAAAGATTAGGTTCATGAATTTTTAAATTTCGCTCGGATAAAAAAAACCCCAAACATCGAAAGGTTTTTTACTGCTATTAGAAAATCAAATACACTAAAAGGACATATTTGCAACACGAATTAATCTTCCAAATAAAATAGGTTTCGCTCAATGAGCTAAGTTATGTTCAAAGAAAGAGTAGGACCCACATAATGAATTATTACATTTCCTTGGATTAAAAAAAACCCCCCCAAACATTGTAAGGTGTTTTACTGCTATGAAAGAATCAAATGCACACTAAAAGAAAATATTTGCAACAAGAAATAATATTCCAAGTAAAATAGTTCTCTCTCAATGAGCTTAGGTTGGTTCAAAGATAGAGTAGGTCCCACACAATGAATTTTTACATTTCCTTGGATAAAAAAAAACACCCAAACATTGCAAGGTGTTTTACTGCTATAAAAGGATCAAATACAACAAAAGAAAATTTTTGCAACAAGCAATAATATTCCAAGTATAATAGTTCTCTCTCAATGAGCTTAGTTAGGTTCAAACAAAGTGTAGGTACCACGTAATGAATTTTTAAATTTCGCTCGGATACAAAAAAAACCCGAATATCGAAAGGTTTTTTACTTCTATTAGAGAATCAAATACACTAAAACGACATATTTGCAACACGAATTAATATTCCAAGTAAAATAGGATTCGCTCAATGAGCTAAGTTAGGTTTAAAGAAAAAGTAGGTCCCACATCATGAATTTTTACATTTCCTTGGATAAAAAAACCCAAACATTGTAAGGTGTTTTACTGCTATGAAAGGATCAAATACACTCAAAGAAAATATTTGCAACAAGAAATAATATTCCAAAATTAATAGTTCTTTCTTAATGAGCTTAGTTAGGTTCAAAGAAAGAGTAGGTCCCACATCATGAAATTTTACATTTCCTTGGATAAAAAAAAAACCCAAACATTGTAAGGTTACTGCTATGAAAGGATCAAATGCACTCAAAGAAAATATTTGCAACAAGAAATAATATTCCAAGTATAATAGTTCTCTCTCAATGAGCTTAGTTAGATTCAAAAAATGTGTAGGTACCACGTAATGAATTTTTAAATTTCGCTCGGATAAAAAAAAATCCCGAATATCGAAAGGTTTTTTTACTGCTATTAGAGAATAAAATACACTAAAAGGACATATTTGCAACACGAATTAATATTCCAAGTAAAATATTTCTCTCTCAATGAGCTTAGTTAGGTTCAAACAAAGTGTAGGTCCAACGTAATGAATTTTTAAATTTCGCTCGGATAAAAAAAAAAGCCGAATTCCGAAAG
>NW_026559219.1:37500-72675 GCF_026930045.1 Uloborus diversus | reverse complement strand
TTGACGGATATGACCTGTGGGGTGCATTTTTCAAGTTGTAGCTAAAGTCATTCAAATTGAAAGCCGTTTCATTCTGTTATCTGGTTTAGTTAGATACTGTTCTGTGGTTGCTCTCTTGCTTGAAGTTGTGATTGCTTAGAAAACCGAGATGATAGGCGTGAAAAGAAAATTAAAGATTCTTTCAAATGATGAAAAAATGAAAATTCTTGAATTTTTGGACGGCAATCCATTAATGCAAAAAAAAAGAAATTGCCGCCAAGTTTAATATTCCAGCTAGCACGCTTTCAACGATAATTAAAAACAGAATGTCTGTGGAGCAAAAGTTTCAGTTAAATAAAACAGCAAAAAAATTTCGAAAATGTGCTTTTCCAGATGTGGACGAGTGCGTTTTAAAATGGTTCACCCAATGCAAGGACCAAGGTGTTCCAGTAAGTGGATTAATGCTTCAAAGGAAAGCGGAAGATTTTTCCAAACAACTTGGTCACGGTGAAACATTCAAAGGTAGCAATGGATGGCTCGAAAGTTTCAAAAATAGACATGACATTATTTTCTGAAAAACTTTGTGGTGAAAGTGCTTTTCTTGTAAAGGATTTTAAGTCGATGAATGTGTTCAATGCAGATGAAACGGGACTTTTTTCCAATATCTGCCCGATAAAACAGCAACATTTAAGAATGTAGAGGGGGTAAGCAAAGCAAAGTTCGGGTAACGGTACTTTTGGCTGCTAATGAAGATGGTTCCGAGAAACTTCCTCCTCTGATGATCGGCCGTTCTGTGAAACCTAAGGTTTCGCAAAAATCAAGTAATTTCCTTTTCCATACAAATCCAATAAAAAAGCGTGGATGACAGGCAAAATATTTATTGACTGGCTGATATCCCTCAACAAGTCCGTGCGGTTGAAAAAATGCAAAATTCTTCTTTTAGTGGATAATTGCAGCGCACATTCCGATCTCCCAACTTTGAGGAATGTCACCGCAAAATTTTTGCCGCCTAACACTACTTCAAAGCTACAGCCTCTAGATCAGGACATAATTCATAGTTTCAAAGCAGGATACAGAAGGCAGTTAGTACGCAAACTTCTAGATGCAATCGACGAAGGAGATACTCTTCCAAAAATCAACGTACTGGATGCTATGAGGATGGTTGATTATGCATGGAGAGATGTCACTCAGAATACAATTCAAAATTGCTTCATTAAAGCTGGCTTTAAAAATAGATGCAAAGAGCAAGATAACGGTGAAAATTATGCAGAATGTGTTGAAGAGGAAGAAAAGGAAGCAGCTGTCAACACCATAACTGAAGAAAATGCAGTAAGTTTCCAAGACTGGAAAGCCATCAAGATAGAATGAACGTTAATATTTCTTTTGAAGAATTTTTAGATGTAGATAATTCTCTGGCCACATGTGGAACCTTAACCGATGCGGAAATCGTGGATAACTTAAGAGGCGATTCGGAAGAGGAAGAGGTCATCCAAGAAGATGCACCTAAAGTGACTGTATAAGATGCAGAAAAGGCTCTTACAACATTAACAACTTTCCTCGAATTTCAAGAAAATATTGGCCAAGATGGATTTTCAGCCATTGCCAACCTCAATCGGATAGATGAATCAAAAAAACTGAGGAACCAAAAAATAATAAACGACTATTTTGCTTAGAAAAGGTATGCTTAAAATTTAAAATGTCTGTCAAAATGATTAATTAAAATTGCAAAAAAGTGCTTAGTATAAAGTAATAGCATAAATACCTCACAAAACTAATACGGAACAATTTTTATCTTTCGCATGTATTGTCATTAGTACAAAATTCAAATTTAAATCTTCAGATTCCAAATTTCAATTAGTTTCTCAAAACATTCGTATCTCGAAACCTCTTTATCTCGATTTTTTTTCCTTCCCGTGAAATTCGAGATAGACAGGTTCGACTGTAATAGAGTACATGTACTGTAGTGGCGCAGCAAGGGAGAGGGAGATCTCCCCCTCCGAAATGAAGAAGTATAAATGAATGTTAGAAGAAAAAAAATGCCTTGTGTTTAAAACAAACATTATACTGAGATTTTAAAAAAATAGAACAGGATTTTTTTTCCCTTTAGTATTGTTTCTTTCTTCCTGCGCAAAAAGTTTTTGAAGGAAAAAATTGACACAGTACGAATTTGTAAAGAAGCAACTTTAATTAGGCTCTAACTAAGAGTCTTCCTGGTAAGTCTGAACAAATTCTTTTTGTGACTGGCTTTTAAAGCTGAATGGGAAACTAGTGATACTCATTTAATAAGGCTCCTTCCACACATGTAAATACTACTTTTCATTCGTAAGCAAAAGCAGTTTTCGCTGTGTTTTCTTTCCTTTTTGTTTTATTGTGTCTTCCGCCAATTTGTATGCAGGTTTTAACAAGCTATGGTTTTAACAATCACTTATATTGCAGAAAGTCTATGATTATTTTCCAGAGGAAGAGCTGACACATTTGTTATACATTTTCATTCAAGAAATGCTACCTGCTCTAGTGGTCTTCTCTTTCTAAATAGTCCAAATATTCCTTTTTTTGAACTAAGTTTAATATTCTTAATAATTTATTGCTTTAAATTATGAACATCGCTATATATAATGCATCTTAAAATAATAAAATTAAGTAATAATTGTGTAAAAATCAAAACTGCAAACTCCTGAAGGTGCAACACAATCCTGGGAAGAAAATATTTAGGCACAGAAATATTTTGTCGATTAATTAAGAAGGTCGGCCGTGTTGTTTACTGCACAACTTGTACTATCTCTAAGAAACAAAACTTACAAACTTTAAATAGGAATGTTTAATATCCTAAAATAATTTTAAGCATAATTCCCTCCTATTCGAAATTAACATTTTTCTTCGGAGCCCCAAATTTTGCTAATAAACTCTGATCGATGAGATCAGATTTAAAGTTCCTGCCAAGAAAAATCATTCAAAAAAGTAATTTCCGGTAGAAACGCCGCATCGGCTTAGTCGCCGCACCCCAAAAAAAGTCAAAAACTTTTAGTGTTCAGAAACACCGCACTTAAAAGCGATGATTAACTCTTCCATGGTATATATACAGTCGCTCAAAAAATTTTTAGAGCGACGGGACCCCAGAGAAAAAATCGATAATAGATTCGTGTGGATGATGGTTAAAATTAAATTTTCATCGATTTACACTATACGGTATCGATTTTTTTGGGTATCGATGATGAAGCAGTTGAAAAGCCAATATTGGCTCGAAATATAAGGAAAAAAATTATTTTATATATATATAAATTTGATGATTAAATATTGGATTTGCAATTATTTGATCATTCAATTTATATAAAAATAATTTTTTTTTCTCCTTATATTTCGAGCCAATATTGGATTGTAAAAAAGGCAAAAAAAAAAAAAAAAAAAAAAAACATAAAAAATAAATCAAAAACTATTTTCAGAAACGGGTCACGTACGATTTAGTGAGAACAACCTAATAACAGCTATCAATTATAATAATTGACGTGTGTAAAACATGTAACCCATAGCGAAAACAGCTATTATTTTCTAATTAAGACAGCGTTCAACAGAATAACAATTATAATAATTGACTCTCGCAAAAAACATGTAATCTTGTTGATATAAAACAGCTACCAATTATATTAATTGACTTGCGCGAAACTTGTAACCCATTGCGCGAAAACAGCTATTATTTTCCAATTAGGACTGCGTTCAACAGAATACCAATTATAATAATTGACTTTCGCAAAACATATAATCTTGTTAATATAAAACAGCTATTATTTTTTTACAATTAATCATCATTTAGATATATTTAACTTTCATTTTCTTCCCAAGATTATACCTCAATGTTTCTAATTTTATTTTTTATAGATAATGTTTTTTTTCAAGGTTTCCATTTCCAACAAAAAAATGATAAACACAAAAGATACACAACACATATATTTTTTTTTTTTTAAAAACAAAACAAATCATATTTATTTACATATCATACAATACAAAGATAAAAACATTCAATTTGTACATTCAAAAATTAATAATATCAAGATTGTTAAAATCGATGTCATCACCATTCAACCAGTCTTCCGAAAATATAGACAAATCTATTAGTGGTGTTTTGGGTTGAAATTCTAGACTTGATCCGTATTCCGTAGCATTATTAGTATTATTATTATTATTATTATTAGCAGGTGATATCGGTTCGTACATGGAGATCGAAGATGATGTTGAAGGAACGTCTTCCGTGATGTTAGCAGAAGATATCGGTTCGTACATGGTGACCGATGTTGATGTTAAAGGAACGTCATTCGTGACAGGAGATATCTGATCATACATGGTGAAAGATGATGATGATGAAAGAACGTCATTGGTAGCACTCAAAGATTCGATTTGCTCTCCTTGTTCTGGTGGTGGTTGTACGACAAATTCGACGAATATCATTTGTTGTTGTTGTTGTTGTTGTTGTTGCTGCTGCTGCTGCTGCTGAGGACAATATGTGGCACAATGATAAAGACTTTTCACGGAACATTTTCTTTCATCGTTGAACCTTGCAATTTTAAATTTCAGTTTCAAATCGGATAAACTCGACGATTTAATTCTAAAAAAGGAAAACAAACATTTTTGAGGGGTCACGATCACATACGTCGTTTCCGGAGCTATCGCAAAAATTCTGTCCGGACGCAACACGTAACCCCTAAAATGACCAAAATCCACGTCCGAGAAATTTCGTTCTCGCACCGAATAGGTTCTTTTTAATTCGTAATAGAATATCGGCACGTTTTTCGTTTGGATCACGTGATGTTCTTCAGCCGCCACGCTCCTGTATCCAAACGTAAAACCATATTTCACCAGAAAAATGTTTCTGTACAAAAAACTCAACCGCCGATCCGTGTTTTGTTTTTTGATTTTTGTAGTAGTCTTTTTTTGTTGTTGTTGTTGTTGTTCGCAGCAGTCATCGAAAAGAATCGGTCTTTTTAATTTTCTGTGTACTTTGAACCATTCCAACGCACGCAATTCGTTGGACGACAATCCCTCGAATAAACTCCGCTGGAAATTTTCTTCGACCAGAGCAGTCTTTTTGTCTATCCTCGCAAATCGAACTCTGTGCGAATCCATTTCTATGTAAAAAATGAACGGAATCGATAGCGAGCGAAACCGTTGAATAAATTCAGATGGATGCGTCTTTTTACATAGCATCTCGAGATCCAATTCGTTCAAGTCCAAAACATTGTCCACGACAGATACGTCGGGAAACACATCCAAATTTTTTTCCATGTCTAACCTTTTACGGTGGTATAGAATGAGTCTTTTATTTGCTCCAGAGAACGAGCTTTTATATACAGCAGCAGCAGCGATGACGTCCATAAACGTCATCAATTGATGACGTCGACACGTTATGTAAGTTTTTCTGTTATCGATTGTGGCATCGAGGCTACGACAAATAAAAAAAAAAAATCAATGAACAATCGGCATTCTCCAAACATCCACCAAGAGTCGTGATGCCAACATCATTTCGAAACGATGGCAATCCGGATCAAAGCAACTGGGACATACATTATCGCGATAGTATTCATTTCTCTTTTCAATCATACCTTCCATATACATTTGAGTCATGGGTATACCATTTTCCATCGCGTATTTCTTTAATAAATTATAAGTCGGACCATTCGCGGCAAATAACATTTCGGAACAATGCAATCTTCCCAAGTCAAACACTAAATATTTCATTTCGAACGGTCCATCGCGACTCAGGAAAGCTATTCCGTTACTCACAGAGTATCCTTTTTGAGGATGAGCTGCCACGATAGCCGGAACGTGTGAAAAAAACGAAATGGGTCTATTTTTTTTCTCCGATTTCAATTCGTCGGCAAATAAAATTCTTCTAGATTCTTGTGCCGTTTCGGAAACGCATACCGATCGACTCGGTGTACAAACTTTTTTTTCCACTTTTCGTTTCTTGTAATTTTTTTTCCCGTCAATAAATTGCCTTTTTCCGGTGCTAGTAGATTGTCGTCCATCATTTTGTTGCTCCACGAAAAATTGGTCGTCTGTAGGGTTGGTGGTGGTGGTGGTGGTAGATTGTCGTCCATCATTTTCATCATTTTGTTGCTCCACGAAAAATTGTTCGTGTTCATCGTCTGTCGGGTTGAGTTCAATAAAATCCATTTTATATATATATATTTTTTTGGTGTTGTTGTTGTTGTTCTTTGCAAATCTCTCGAGAGACACGAGTTACAATGAATGAAAACGTCGAAATACCGCGCTTTTATAATCAGAAAACAACCTATCTCGCGCGATAATCTTGTTTACGCATGCGCAGTTACATTTGTTTACGCATGCGCAGTTACTTTTTTTTTTTTTTTTTTTTTTTTTTTTTTTTTTTTTTTCCATATCTGAAAAAAATTTGACTAAATGGATTAAAAAATTTTTGACAAGGGGGGGGGATATTCTATAGTATAGAAAATACTGGGTGAATTTGCACATTGACTAAATGGATTAAAAAAGATTAGTTTGAATTATAAATCATTAGGATAAATTTGACAATTTAATGCATTCTTGAATAATTCAACAAGGAGAGATCCTATAATATAGTAAATACCACTATCTCGGGTGAATTTGTACATATCGAAAAATTGACTGAATGGATTAAAAAAGATTAGTTTGTGTTTTAACGGGTATTAAATTTTTTTATGCTCACAGTGGAGAAAGAATGTTCCATCAGTTGTACGATGCCAATATAAATCATTAGGATAAATTTGACAATTTAATGCATTCTTGACAAATTCAACAAGGAGAGATTCTATAGTATAATAAATACCGCTGAAGAAAAAAGGGTATATGAGAAATTGAACGAAAAAGTGAACAAACAGTTTCAAAAAAAACTCCAGCAAAGGAACTAGAGGTAACGCTTCTTCGATTACAGCAATGTTGCAATCATATTAGCTTACTGAACAAGGATACGAGTAATTTATTAGAAGATTCAATATCGGATAGTGTATCAGATCTAACAAAATCTATATCAAGTTCGTTACAATTCTCACCTCCCGAGCTACAACAATCGTACGATTCTTGTGAGACAGCAAGCGTCAACGTAAGCCTCTCCGAATTTCAAGATTGTGATTTGAAATTCGGAAAAGCTTATGCTTCTTCGGTTACAGCAATGTTGTAATCATATTAGCGAGCACGAATGATTTATTAGAAGATTCAATATCGGATAGTGTATCAGATCTAACAAAACCTATAACGTATGCCTCTCCGAATTTCAAGACTGTGATTTGAAATTCGGAGAGGCATACGTTATAGGTTTTGTTAGATCTGATACGAGTGATTTATTAAAAGATTCAATATCGGATAGTGTATCAGATCTAACAAAATCTATATTTAGTTCGTTAAACTTCTCACCTCCCGAGCTGCAACAATCGTCCGATTCTTGTTAGACAGCAGCATCAACGTAAGCCTCTCCGAATTTCAAGATTGTGATTTGAAATTCGGAGAAGCTTATGCTGTTTGGAAAAAAGGTTTCATTTCGAAATCAATAGATCGCAGTATGTCGTTTGAAATATTAGTATTATGCTTTTACAATTCAACGTGTCAAAAACACATCTTGGAAAAAAAAAAAAAAAAAAAAAAAAAAAAAAAATTATATATATATAATTTTTTTTTTTTTTTTTTTTTTTTTTTTTTTTTTTTTTTTTTTTTTTTTGTGAGTTGTCAAACTTTTTGCCACGTTGAAAATTTTTTAGGTGTCAGATTCATAATCAGAATCGTTATCATTCATCTCTTCCTCTTCATTTTCTTGTTGTTGTTGTTGTTGTTGTTGTTGTTCCGAAACAAGATCAACATTTTCATCGCCATTTTCTTCTTCTTCTTCTTCTTCTTCTGGTTCGACGACGACATCTTTTCGTTCATTTTTTTCTTCGTCGAGTTTCATTTTTTTTCCATCTTTGGGTTTTTTTTGTGTTTCTTTGTGTTGTCTCTTGCGTTGTTTTTGTTGTGGTTGTTCGTTATTCTCGTTCCATTTCTTTTTAATAAACTCCAGATGTGCACTGATATTAAATAAATAATATTCAGACCAATCTTGATCTTCTTGACGCAAGACTTTTCGTCGATTGTCATCGCTTTCGTTCGTTACCGTCAATGCTCGATCGATAATTTTATAAACGCGATTCGGATCCCGTATTTGCTCGTGTAAATATCTGACGTAAAATACTTGACACGCCATGGGATCGTGTACACACGATTCGTCGGGTGTCAGAGGATAACGTAAATTTTCAATATATTTTCTAAAGTCGACGACCGTTTTTTTTTCCTTCTTCTATTTTGTCGTCTTTTTGCTCTTCTGTTGTTGTTGTTGTTGCTTCTTCTTCATCGTTTTTGGTTTCGAATTGATTCTGACCACGACGATATTTTCGTTTCGCCGGTTTTTGTTGTTGGCGATCCGAAGCGAAAAGAATTTCTAATGCCGAACGATTGACGAATTTATATTTTTTATTCATGATACCCGCACATTTCGTCAATTCGATTTTCGGCACGTAATCTTTACTCAGCACCGATTCGATGATACTCTTTTCCTCATTTGTGAAAAGTATCGCGTTCAATTTATAAATCTCGTACAATCGCAATTGACATTCCCGATGAACTTTGATGAAACTTTGACCGTTATTTTGTTGTTGTAAAATAAAAAACTCTGTCAATCCGTTCCAAAAATGAGGTCCGTTTAAAATATGGGCAATTTTTTCCAAAATTCGTAAATGAATCGTATGGAGAGAAACATATTCGTTTTTTCCGACTCTATTTTCATTATTATTAGTATTATTATCGTCATCATCATGTCGATGACGATATTCTTGTAATAATAAACGTTCCAGAACATATTTCAAATTTATATCGACCCTCGACGATGATGACATGGGGCGGACGGTATCTACCATATTATTATTCTTCGTTACAATTCGTTGTCTTTGTTAGAAAAATAGATTATTCAAAGTGTAAAAAAATGTTTTTCAATTTATACAACTCCGACAAAGAGATACGAAACACATACACACATGAAAAAAAAAAAAAAAAAAAAAAAAAAAAATATATATATATATATATATATATATATATATATATTTTTTTTTTTTTTTTTTTTTTTTTTTTTTTTTTCATGTGTGTGAGTGTTTCGTATCTGTGTCGCTTGTTTTACATGATTTTTTTTTCCCCCGAAAAGGGTGTTAATCAATCGCCAATCGTATTCATAAAACCATATCCAAATGCACATTCCTTTAAATCGTTTATAGAAATGCCGTTAGAAATATCGGTACATTCGTGCGCTCGTTTTCGGAACGCTTTCATTCTTTCCATTAATAATTGCCATTCGTATTTTTGAGCTTTCAATTCATCTTTGCTCGATTTATAGCGAATGCAAACGTCGTTGTCGTCTTTAATTTTTTCCTTTTCCGTGGTGACGATACATTGCGGATCACAGCAATAGACGAATTTGTGTAAATTTTGAGCTTCTTTGAGAAAAAAATATCCATTTTTAATCATGGGGTTAAAAGTCACGAGAATATTCAGATATTTTTCGGCAGTTTCAAAAACCGGATCCAAATAAGCTTCGAGAATCGAAAAAATTTGTTTTTTACGTAGATCATCGTCGATCGCAGAGTCATTCCAGCTTTCCAGAAAACGTTCCAATTTCATGACGGCAAAATTAAACTGAATATTGACGATATCGTAAATGGCTTTCCATTCGCGAGCCATTTCGATAAAATGAGGACATTTTTTAATGTTTTTCGGAAAGTTTGAAACATGTTCCGTTACTTTTGTTGTTGCGAGATGTTTTTCAGCAATCAATGTAGACATGGTTACCGATACACAAAAAAATAAAGGATTTGAAATTTATTTTTGATAAAGAGGTTGTGTATCGTTATTAGTGTCATTAAAAAAAAAAAAAAAAAAAAAAAAAAAAAAAAATATATATATATATATATATATATATATATATATATATATATATATATATATATATATATATATATATATATATATTTTTTTTTTTTTTTTTTTTTTTTTTTTTTTTTTTGAGCAATTTGAATTGCTTATTGTCCTCACTTAACCGCTGTTGGCGTCCTATCATTTTTCAGAATAAAGACAGTAACCGTTTTGTCATGCCGCGACGAAAACTGACCGAGGAAGAGCGTTTAGCTGCGAAAAAACGACACTTGGAAAAGTGTAAGCTGCGTAATAAATCTGATAAATATCGTGAAAAAGATGCTGAAAGACAGCGTAAAAAGCGATCAGACCCTAAATCTCGTGAACGCCAAAATCAATTGCGTCGTGATCGCCGTGAAAGGAAGCGCAAATCAGAAGATGTTGGTGGGGACCAGCCATCAACATCTTCTTCGGAAAATAAAAAGCCTCGTAAAGACCTTTCACTTATCCCGCATTGCTCGAATGTGCTGGAGTTGATGGAAATTTCGGACTTTGATGAATCTTCGAACGAAAATCATTCTCCCCTTGATTCTTCGTCGAACGCTCAACCGGACCTCGATTTAAACGATTACCAGAACCACACTGAATGGATGAAAAAACAGACTAAATTTTTCGAATCGGTATCGGATGGACCCGTTCATCGCTGTTACTGTTGTGATCGGTTATGGTTCATGGATTCATTGAGAAAGTTGGCAAAAACCGATTTGATCTTCAAATCATTTACGAATGATCAGATGAAGTTCATTTTCTATGTTGACCGTGGAAACGACGGATACTTTTGTTACACGTGCGTTGCGTCCTTTAAACTTCGAAAGATGCCAGCGTTGTCTGCCAACTACGGATTTTACTATCCCAAGTTACCCAATTGTCTCAGGTATCTGAACGACGTAGAAGAAACCCTCGTGGCTAAACGAATCCCGTACTACCAGATTCGCGTACTGGGTAGAGACGGACAGCTGGGTGTTGTCGGATCCATCGTGAATGTTCCCATTAAATGGCAGAAAACCATTACTCAGTTGCCTCGACTTCCCACTGAAAGTAACATTTGCTTCGTCCGCGTGAAAAAACACATGAAACTCAAATCATCCTACTTGGAAGCAAACATCGACAAGGATCGTGTCATCAGAGCCGCGAAATATTTGGTACAGAAACCTCTGTACGCTAGTGAATCCATCACATTCAATGAGAGTTGGCTCGAGTCCCTTGAAGGAACAGACTTTCCTTCGGCAGATCTTTCCAAAACCAAAGAAATTGAACCTGATCCAGAAGAGGATGCCGAGCATCTAGATCCAGTGGATGCGATTGAAGAGGATAACTTAGAAGATGACAGCGATACCGATACGGAAGATGACGCGAAACCACCCGATGCAGATCAGCCTCAAAGCGAAGAGGAGACTGATTTCGAAGATGAAGAGGATGGCTTGAATCCTGACCCTGCCGAGACAGTCATCGATGGCGGATTTTATAAGTTCGATGGTTTGGCCATAGCTCCTGGTCAAGACCAACGACCCATTTCTTTGGTCTTCGACGAAGTGGGAGAAGAGTTGTCTTTTCCGCGAATCTATTGCGGAGAGATGAGAAAATTTTCTCGACCCAAGCAGCCTTCGTTCGCTGAAATTTCGAGATCAGAAGTCCGTCGTTTTGATCGGCGTGGAGCCACACCAAAGAAAGTTCTCTACAATCATCAGAAACTCCTTCACGAAAAATTACTGAGTTCCATTTCCATTTGCTTGCGCACGAATGCGTTGCAGAAAGATGGACCAATCACAGCCAGTAGCATGCAGGATCCCGAATTCGTTCGTTCGCTCATGTACAAAAACCTGGCTTACACGTTCACGAAGAACATAAAATCCAGTCCAGCTCATTGGAAAAACGAACGCGCTCGAGTCTTTGCGATGATGCGTCAGTACGGCTTGCCGACCATCTTCTTGACACTTTCTGCGGCGGAAAACCGATGGTACGATTTGATCAAACATTTAAAGAAAATTCACTGCAACCACGATCTCACGTTGGAAGAATTCAATGAAATGCGCGTGAAAGACAAAAACGACTTGATCAAAAAGGATCCCGCGATTTGCGCGTTGTGCTTCGATTACAAAGTCAAACAACTCTGGAAGACGTTTTCGTGTAAGCAAGGCCCATTTGGAACCCTGAAGGTGACGCATTTCTTCAAGCGAACGGAATTTCAGCAGCGTGGGAGTCCTCATTTTCATGTCTTGATTTGGCTGGGGAACGCTCCTCAATACAAAGAAGACGACGTGGAGGAGATCGAAAGTTTCGTTGATACGATCATGACGTGTTCGAAAAAATCAGCGTTCGCGAGGAATCAGACGCATCATCATACGTACACGTGCAAGAAGAAAAACCAGAAGAGCGCCAAGAACGACGAGGACGATTTCTGCAGGTTCAATATTCCGTTCTTCCCGATGGATCGAACTCGATTGCTGGAACCTTTGGAGAAAGAGGACCCGAATTACAGCAAAGAAAACCATTCGAAGATTCGATCGTACTTGGAGAAACTCTACCATAAAACGCCGTCCATGTCGTTCCAAAAGTTTCTGAAAAAATTGGACCTCTCCCGCAAAGATTACATTTTCGCGGTGCGTTCGGGGATCAATCGCCCGACGATCATGCTGAAAAGAAACGTGGACGAAATTTTGATCAATAACTACAACCCCAAGATCATGGACTTGATGCAGTCCAACATGGACATTCAATTCATTCTAAACGGGTACGCGGTCGGAGCATACTTGGTAGATTACGTGAACAAAGCCAATCGCGGTTTGTCGAAGAGCTTGAGATTATGCATCGAACAGACGAAGGAAGGCAATTCCTCCCTGCGTAACAAGTTAAAGACAGTGACAAACACTTTCATTAACACGGTCGAAATCACTGCACAAGAAGCGGCATGGTCTCTCCTCGAACTCCCGATGAGCGAAATGTCAGAAGCGGACATTTTCATTGCGACGTTTCCCCCCACTCAACGATCGCGTGTCGTTAAATCGCAGGAACATCTTCGTTCCATGGATTTGTCGTCGGAAGATGTGTTCGAGAAGAATATTTTAGACCGCTACGCGAACCGACCGCAGTGTTTGGAAGATCTATGCCTCGCGGATTTCGCAGCGTGGTACGAAAACGCGAGAACGGGAAAAGCGGACCTTAAGTTCCTGGATGGAAGTGGTTACGTAAGACGACGCAGGAAAGCAAAAATCATTCGGTACAGGAATTACAGCAAATCGGTCGACGAGACGGAATACTACCGCGAGCAACTCATGCTCTTTACGAATTGGAGAGACGAACAGTCAGAAATCTTGGATCAGAACTACAAGGCCGTTTACGAAAACCGTGAGGAATTCATTAAAAACAATCGCCAGAAGTACGTCTTCAAAGAGGGCTTGGAAGATGAATTGATGGAAGTTTACAAATCATGCGAAGACGATTCGGAAAACGGTTCCAAGGAAAAGGATGAAGAACTCTGCCCCGAAGTCCGTTTAATGGACGACGAGGATGAGCCAGACATTGAGCGTGACATGGAGGCCGCGCGTGGAAAAGATTACGCCATCTTCAAATCCAACCTGAAATGTTCGGAAGAGGAGTACCAGACCATGATCCGCCAGTGCAACAAGAAACAGTTCCATATACTGAAAGAAATTAGTCACCATTTGCGATACGAGAAGGAACCGTTGGATATGTTCATCCAAGGAGCTGCTGGCACGGGAAAATCATTCCTGATAAACGTGTTGACGGAGACGATGATTCGAATATTCGAAGACGTTGACGAAGACCCGTCGTTACCCACGGTCTTGAAAACGGCTCCGACGGGGAAAGCGGCTTCGAACATCGGTGGCGTGACGTTACACTCGGCATTTAATCTACCATTCGGAGGGAAACTGGAAGAGTTGAGTGACTCGAAAAGGAACGAATACCGAACCAAGTACCGAAACATGAAATGCCTGATCATCGATGAAATTTCCATGGTTAGTTACGGCATGTACAACTGTGTGGACCAACGGTTGAGAGTCATCGCGGACCAAAATATTCCTTTCGGTGGCATTCATCTCTTGAAATTCGGAGATCTACGACAATTAGCTCCTGTACACGGAAGCGCCATTTATCTGATGCCACGCACATCGAACGTGATAGATCACTTGGGGGACAATCTCTGGATGAGAACGAAATACTACGTCTTGGATGAGATCATGAGACAAAAAGACGACAAAGTCTACGCAGAGCTGCTGAATCATTTAGCGTCCGGATACTTGTCGGAAGACGAAATAAAATTTCTCAAGTCGAGGGAAACGCCGTTCGAAGAAGTCCCTCAAACGGCAGTCTTACTCTTTCACTCAAACAAGAGCGTGGATGCAGCCAACGCTCAGAAATTAAAGAACACCTTCGAGTTTTCCATGGAGTGTGCGGCCGTGGATGTCGTGACGGGATGCGGTTCGCGTGAAGCAAAACTGAAGACCTTGGAGAAAGCGAAGAGGAAGAAACGTACCGAAACGTCCAACCTAGAAAAGATGCTGCAGTTGAAAGTGGGCATTCATTACATGCTGACATACAACTTGGATACCTCGGACGGTTTAGTGAACGGAGCTATCGGAGTTTTGCGGTTCATCGAAACGTGTCGCGCCAAAAAGTACGGACCGAACGGAGAATCGGACGAAAGGGCAGTAAAACGAATTTGGCTGGAATTCGAGGAGAATGAGAAAATCGGAAAGTTTCGAAGAGAGTACTACATGAAACACATGATCGAACGAAGAATCAACCCGAAGTGGACTCCGATCGAGCGCGTGACCAAATCCATTCATAGGAAAGGGCCGTTATCGGTCACGAGAAACCAATTGCCGGTCATTGTCTCTGAAGCCATGACGATCCATAAATCTCAGGGTGCCACTTTCTCAGAAGTTTGCGTCGGAATGAAAGAAACCATGCCGAGAGCATTGCAATACGTAGCCCTTTCTCGCGTCACGAAAGCGTCTGGACTCTACATTGTCGGCAACTACAACCCGCCGATCCCGCCCTCGAAAAACGACCATGTGTTTCTGGAACTGAAACGTTTGCAGAGCCAAATCCTGGAGCCAAAGTTCCAATTCTTACACGAAAGGGGAGACGCGTATCAGTACCAAGTCATGTATCACAACGTAAGATCCCTTCCCAAGTATCAGGACGTCATCCGTTCCGATTACTGCTTCATGAGCAGTGATCTGCTGCTTTTCGTAGAAACACGAACGATCGTGAGCGATCATTACGAGTTTCCCAATTTCTTTCTGGCAGCGCATGTGCCCAACCAGTTAGAAGTTCGGAAACCGACGGGAATTTGCGTGTACGTGAATCAACGCTTACGATCACAAGTGCGAGCTCCATTCGTCATCGCAGACTACCAACTCGGCATACATGTTGCCGGAATCACGTTGAGCAACGATTGGTGTATCGCCGCGATTTACGCAAAACCGAAAGCCAAAGCCAAGAACGTCCTCAAAGCCCTCAAGAGTTTCGTGGCGACGTATGATGACAAAAAGATCGTTCTTCTAGGAGACTTCAACATCGAAATGGATCCCGTGCGAGGGAGAGAACGCGGAAAATACTTTCGTGAGCTCATGGAAAGACGCTGCAAGTTGCAGTTACGCACAAATCCAAAAGAAGCGACGACGAGAAAAAACACCACGATCGACGCAATCTTCTCAAGTCCCGACATTGAGATGAGATGTGGTGTGTACGACAGCTCTTACAGTGATCATGTGCCATTGTACGCTAACTTTTAGAATAAAAATGGTTTGCCTACCTGCCATTGCATGTTCATTTAAAAAAAAAAAAAAAAAAAAAAAAAAAAAAAAAAAAAAAAAAGGCAATTCAAATTGCGAAAAAACTCTTTTGAATGCCACCTTGCCAGCATTCAAATGAAAAGGGCCCGAAGGGCCCATCGCCCATCGCCTAAGTTTTTTTTTTTTTTTTTTTTTTTTTTTTTTTCCCAACTGTATATTTTTTGCGAACAAAAAATAGCTGATAAGAATGACTTCCTTTGTTAATATTGATAAACATGGTCTTTGTCTAAAATATTTTGAAAATTTTTATTCAAAGGAAAAATCTGATAGATTTTTTGTTAAATTATCTCAGTTAAACTTTCAAAGAAAAAATGTTAAAATATATGGGAAAATATATACGCCAAAGAGGTCAATTTTTGCTTTCGGAGACAAGGGCGTATCCTATACCTATTCAGGAATTAACGTTCCCACTACTTCGTGGACTTTGTGGATGCTCGAATTAAGAAAAGACGTTGAGTACGCTTCTGGTTGTAAATTTAATTATGCCTTGTTAAATTATTACCCAGATGGAAGTTCTGGAATAGCAGAACATAAAGATGATGAATCTTGTTTAGATAAACATACACCAATAGCATGTTTAAGCTTTGGAGATACGAGGACTATAATTTTTAATCGCAAGAATTACACTAATACACGTATCCCATTAAAACATGGTAGTTTATACATTATGTATCCTCCGACCAATGATTTTTTTACTCATTGTATACGACCCGAAATGAAAATGAAGGGTGTACGCATAAGCATTACATTTCGAAAAATTAATGCGTTGTAAAAAAAAAAAAAAAAAAAAAAAAAAAAAAAAAAAAAAAATATATATATATATATATATATATATACAACTGCGAATTTCACCGATTATGTAGAAGCTTATGGTAATTACTCTAAAGGTGTATATTTTATAGCAGTTCGTTTTAAAGTTTGTGTTTATATAGCGGCACAAATTTTAAATTTTTCATCCAAAAACGTTTCTAAACCCTGCGTTATCGTTTCCGACGATTCCACTTTGGATAACATTCCTGACATTTTACATTTTAAATGTCACGCCGGAACTCCCATTTCCATTTATTTATTATTGGTACGTTTATTTCCACAAGATTGTATATTGAAAAGTGACTTTCGTTACAATACTTTATACGTTTCATCGATTTACGATCCAATCGGAATAAAACTCTTGGCGAAAAATTATGTTTTTAAGCATTTGGTCATTTTGTATTTTGCGTCATTAAATAGACGCATGAGTTTGGAAGAATTGGCTCTATTTCGCATTTTTAAACGAAATTCAAAAAAATTCGAATCTTGGAACACTTGGTATCATTTCGTGTACGAAAAAATATGCAAGCATTTTAAAAATTCAATCGGAGAACGTCCCAATGCAGCCTCTGCGAAAAAACTGCATAAAATACTACAAGCTTCGTTGAATCACGAATCGCTCTATACTATTCCGTCCGAGTTTTATAAATGCGAAATCACTTTCGACGAAGATAAAATCCCCGGAATTTACTATCAAGTGGATGATACGAATGTAGAGCATCCCGTACGATACGTGTCTCCGATGGTATGTTCCTTTCAAAATCGATTATTTAAAGATACGTGTCGGCAAGTGTGTACACATTGGATTCCTTTGTTTAAAAATAAAGAAGTTTGGTTGAGGGAGGGAATTTACGTCTACATATACCAACTTCAAAGAAAATATTCAGCGTTGAAAAATGTCATGCTTTGGTTGAAAAGGAACGGAAATTCAGAAAAATACAAACTCATGTTGCAAGATTTGAAAAATATAAAATGTGTACTCAAACAACGTTAAAAAAAAAAAAAAAAAAAAAAAAAAAAAAAAAAAAAAATTTATATATATATATATATATATATATATATATATATATATATATATATTTTTTTTTTTTTTTTTTTTTTTTTTTTTTTTTTTTTTTTTTCAAATCTGGTAACATGAGTTTATATTTTTCTGTGTGTTCTTCTATTTTTTAAAAAAAATGTTTGAAAATATTATTTTGGTGGTTCATTACCGTTTTTAGGTTGTGGATTTTCATTTACGACGGGATTATTTGCGGGTGCCTGAGGTCTACTCGAAGAAGCGATCGATACTTTTCCGTAGACGCTTTTTAACCATGATTCTACAAATTGACCCGCAATTATCAAATGTTGTGGCTTAGTCGAAATTAAATAAGCCATATATGCGCTGAGTGCTAAAGTTAAAACGACAAACAATAAAAATATCCATCGATTTGTTATCACCGAGACTGCTAATAAAATAGTGCTGATATAACACGTAGAATATAATAATACACCTTCGCTCAAAAAACGATCGTTCATCTTTAATATTCAGAATTCATTATAATGTCGTGATTCAAAAGAGTTTGAGGTAATTTAGTACCACCTTTTCCTAGCATATAGGATTGACTTCCCAATGAATAACCTATTAATTGTTCATTTTCATATCTCGCGGAAGGTGGATAAGTAGTCAATATGTTATATTCGATTTTTAACCTCGCGTTTCCGGTCGTAATTTCAATCTCTTCGTTTGGCGGTACAATTATACCGTCGCGTGTCCATAACGACTTTACGCTTCGACCTTTCATTAATACGTTATCATTTTGTCTGGGATAAATAGTTTTCAGTACATTTTTACCGAATGTTTTCGTGACATTAGGATCTAGAAAGTCGAAATATGCCGTTGGTTTGGGTTTGCAAGCAAAATAGTTCAACGTACCCTGTTCGATAGATTGCGTTAACGCCGATGGACAAAACACGAACGGTTGACGATGCAAACACGTTTTATAAATCATCATATTGTAAAAGGGATTTTTCGAACGGATGTGTTCTCCCGGTTCACAGGTTTCTTCTTGACTAGCATCATCGACATAGACGTTGTCATCTTCGATTTCTTTTGTAAAGGTTTGGGACCAAAATTGGAATTTTTGTCCTTTTCTCATGGGAATATTTCGTCTTTGGATTTTTCCGTCTTCGAATACACAAAAAGACATTCCACCGTTTAAATAGATTGCAAACGGAATTTGTTTTAAAAACGGATACGATTCGCATTCGTGATGAGCGCAAACATTAAAACTTTTGATGAGTATTTCATTCATTTCGTTGCAATGAGGTGGGTCGTGATGACTGTAATCTAATGGTTTTATCCATCCATTTTCTTCTAAATTTGACATTTTGAAAAGAGATATTTTACCGTCGACGTTAAACGCGGTGGGATCGGGCGCTTTACACTCGATCCCGTTGAAATACGTACCGAAAGGACACAACATAAAAGTACCCGTATCGCAATCGAAATAATCTAGAAAATCGTGCGAATGAAATACTTTAGCGGTCGAATTCTCGCAAGAATCTACCAATTGGAAATTTTCCACGTGGAAATACGGAGTGTGATCGTTTTTATGTTTCGTGGATAATCGTCCATCATCATCATCGTCGTCGTTCTCTTCGCATGTGAAACTGATTTGTTTGTCGATCAATTCCAAAGGTTTAAATATTTTCGAAAACGCTTTATATTTTCGAGAAGGTACGTGTACCGTCGAATTGTCGACGTGTACATTTTCGCAAAGTGACGGAATTTCGCAAATTTGCAATTTCCCGTTATATACCATCGGTACGTCATCGAGATCTTCTTCTGTTTCGGGACTATACCATGTATTCGGACACATTGTTTGTTTTTCGACGCGACCATTTTTACACGTGGCAAATCCTTTCGAATATCGAAACACGCGATCGCGAATCTCCGGTAAAGGAATTTTGACGTTATCCCGTTGTCCTTCGCAAATATCCATTTCGCATTCTGTGCCGTCCTCAAACAGTTTTGTTCCCGGAGGGCAATGTTTTAATATAGGGTTTTTAAACGCGTCGCATTCGATGTAGGAAGTCGAATTAAATTTAAAGATATCGCGTGGATTTTCGCATTTTTGAAAAATATCGACGGGTCGACACGTATCGTAGAAAAAAAACGTTCCGTCGGGACACTGTTTATGATCGGGGTCGTGGTTCACACATTTCGAATAAACGTCATCTGCCACTTGTAACACCAAATGATTGTTTTGAAAACAGGAATTGATTTGCGTGCATCGATTTTGATCAAACACCGTACCCATGGGACACGAGTATAGCGACTCGATATTTTGATTCAAACACTTAAAGTAGAAAAGATTTCCTTGTTGTATAGAAAATTGAAGTTGAAAATCGACCAATTCCTTGGAATGCTTCACTTTTTCTGCCGCAATATACTCGTATAATAATTTACCCGAGGCAGGAACGAGATCGTCCGAAATACCGAAACAAGGACCTTTTTCCGTAATTCGCGATTGATTGAAAAAATATTCTTTTTCGAGATTGAACGACCACGTTTCCTTTTGATCGTCGAATATCACTCGATTCGGATGGCGGCGATCTCGTTCGAACGTAAAATTACCCGGAAACGCGTGTGGGACGTGCATCGGAACGGGATCGACAGATTCCTCGCGAGAGTAAATAAACCAATAATAAAAGACAAGAATCAAAACCGCTACGATCAACATGAAGCCTTTGTTTTCTGTAAAAGAGTGCGACGCGTGGCGAAATCAGATCGAGAAAAAGACTTGCTGCGATAATCCTCGATTCGATTTTTATATCCGGCAAACGCGATGTCGCGACGAAATGCCTTCCCTTTTCCAGATTTGTAAAAATTGTAACCGAAAAACAAAGTTGATGAGATGAAAACTAAAAGGAAAAACAACGCTCCCGTTCCTACGAATTTACCGATCGATTACGTTTATAAATATTTAAAAGGGAATGTCAAAGATTTTAAACTTCATCGTAAACGTTTTGAAAACCATTCGGCAAAATTTGAAAAAGATTTATTTCCGGTAGCGAAATTAAGAAATGTTTTGCCGCGCAGGAGTCGTAATTTTTACGAAACGACGACCGAAAGTTTGATAAATAACATCACGAGAGAAGATTGGCAAAATGCCATTGATAAAACACCTGCCGTTAGAGCATATGCGAGACGTTTCATAAATAGCGCTAAAAATAATAAAAATTCGAATCGAGCGAGTTCGAGTCGAGCGAGTTCGAGTGGAGCGAGTTTGAGTGGAGCGAGTTCGAGTGGAGCGAGTTCGAGTGGAGTGAGTTCGAGTCGAAGAGGAAGTTTGAGTCGAAGAGGAAGTTTGAGTAGCAATTCTTCTGCCGCTTCGCAGAGAGTATTTGTACGTTTCGGTAGACCCAAAGGACGAAAAAATATAAACTATCAGGTAAAAGTAAATCCACAAAGTAAATATAATGACATGAAACGGCGCACGGATCTTTTTCTTTATCCGGACGATAGATGGGATGAGAGTTTTAGAGCATTTCCGGCGTCGACGTGTCGTGGTATTTTACAATTGTGTCGATACAGAGATCCGATCACACAACGATACGTAAAATTTCCAAAATTGTCTAAGGAAGAGGAAAAGAAATTAAACGACGAAGAATACCAGCTTTCGATAAGTTATAAAGAACCACGTACGTGATTATTGAAAGGAAATCATGTTTTTCATTTTACAGAATGCATTACTAATATTTTCCGCCGAAAAAATGTCTGCTAAATATCTTCCGAATATGTTTAGTACCATACTTTTTTTAACCGCAGCCATAAATAAAACGATACCTAAAACGATGCTCATTATTCCCAAAAATAATATCGTAAAACTTTTCGTGATGAGAAGTGATATTCCTACAATAAAGGCATTATAAGCACCAGAAATACAAAGAACTGATAAAATTATTGTATCCATGTACTTCTTGACCTAAGAAGATATTCAATTTGTTCATTTGTCGGATTCAAATCGTGATATAATGTTTTTAAAGTTTTTTTTCTATATAAATGAACGAGACGATGATTCCAAAAACAAATTAATAAGCACCATAATAACAATAAATACATCTTGATTTCAATCATAATAATATTTTATTTTGATTAAATAAAGATGGCATCACCAAAAACAAAAAATCGAAATGAAATTATATTAATTCACGAATTAGTTGCTACACCGAAAAATGTTTCGCGTAGTCTCTTCCGCAGATTTGCTCATCGAAAAAGACCGTCGGGTAAAATGATACCTTATTATGCAAAAACAAAAAATGGAAAAGGTATTTACCCGACGGATGAGAACGGCAAACCGATATTCATAACCAAAGAAGATGGTACGCAGGTATATGCAAAACATAACGCAAAACAAATTTACCCAACATACATGCAAAAAAACATTTACGCGAAAAACGAGCAAGGCGACGAATACCCTGCTTTAGATGAGAAATCGAAACCGTATTATGCGAAAATGGTGAACGAAGGGCAGGATGTGGTCGAATATAATTTTCAAACAGCAAAGGGAGAAAACCAATTTATTATCGTCGATGGAAATAAAAAATATCTGTATAATTTTACCGAAAATCGCCCAATCTATCAAAGAAATGAATATGGGGATGAAATATACGATAAAGACGACATGAATGGTGAAATTTACGCACTCGATCACGAAAATAACGAAATTTACGCAAAAAATAGACTCGGATACGACATTATGGCTAGGAATGCCAAAGGGGAGCCCTATTTCGCGGAACGTTTTGTTAAAGCGAGCACAGAAAATGAAAACGAAGCGCAAAAATCCAAAAAAGAAAAATACTACCCGAAAACTGATATGGGTGACGAGTATTATCTTTTCGCAGACAACAAGGAAACTTACCTGATGTGGGAAAACGGAAATGGAGTATATGCAAAAGATCGTTACGGGAACGAGTATTATCCGTTGGAAGAAAATACCATGCAACTCTAAACAAAGCGATATGACGCAATTTGTAGAATACTATATAAAAAATGCCCAGGGTGAAAACGTGCTTGCAAAAGACCGACATGGAAAACCATTCCCTGCAAATTTATCGGTACCAAAAAATTTTGTAAAAAACGAAAAATCAATTACTTGGATGGTAATTGTATTGTACATATGTTGTATAATCTTTGGCACCATACTGTAAAATGTAAAAAAAAAAAAAAAAAAAAAAAAAAAAAAAAAAAAAAAAAAAAATATATATATATATATATATATATATATATATATAATTTTTTTTTTTTTTTTTTTTTTTTTTTTTTTTTTTTTTTTTGGAGTAGTGGACATAATGTAGTTAAAAGCTTACTTTTCGTTTTAAAAAAATAAGAGACATCATCATGCAAGTGTTTGTGAAGAACTTAACTGGTAAAACAGTTACTTTGGAGGTAGAACCGACTGATACGATTGAAATTTTAAAAAATAAAATTCAAGATAAAGAAGGAATTCCTCCAGATCAACAAAGACTCATTTTTGCGGGTAAACAACTAGAAGATAGTCGTACATTATCCGATTATAATATTCAAAAGGAATCGACTCTTCATCTCGTTCTGCGTTTACGAGGAGGTTTGTAAATTTAAGGAAAAAAAAACGTAATTTAAAAAAAAAAACATGTTACTGTTTTTTTACAACCCATATTTTTTCAAAGTTTAAAATTCTCATCTTAAATCGTATTTTATCAAGTTCTCTTTCGTTTATACGATTTTCACGTGGAATATGAAATATGACAATACAATTATCAAAGCGTACTTTTTTCATCTTTATAATATACAAAATATAAACTCTGTTCCAATGTTTTTCGTAACGGAACGACGCATCGAATCGACGACGACGACAACGTATCCAGTATCGGTACCATCCACTCTTTTCGACCCGTCACGTAATTCATTTTTTTCTCCATTCGTAGTCACGCGTCGATCCGTTTTAGATGATTGAATTGAAGCAAGTAAGATTGTAATCCACCGTAAAATCGCAAAGCGATAAACAACGCGGCGTGATAATTTAAAAATTGATAGATCACACAAAAAAAAAAAAAAAAAAAAAAAAAAAAAAAAAAAAAAATATATATATATATATATATATATATATATATATATATATATATATATATATATATATATTTTTTTTTTTTTTTTTTTTTTTTAAATAAATTGAATAAATTGAATGTTTTAGTCTTCGTGTATTGGAAAAAACAACAATCGATATGGCATCCTACATAACATGCCCCGTATTTTCTTCCATAGGTGAAATGTTTAATTTTTTTGAGGAAACCGATTTCACAAATTCAATCAAGAGTGAAAAATCCAATTTCGTGTATGTTGATGAATCAATGTTTTACGGAAAATATGGAGGAATATTTCGAAAAGATGTAGTTTGTAGTTTGCGAGAAAACGGATATAAATCAATGGTTGAAGGGTTTATACCAAATATTGAAGAATATTGTATCATTTGGTGGTCGAACGGTTCGGACAAATATTTAGGTGATATGAGTTTTTGTCGCGATGGAAGATGTTTGATAACGGTGGATATGATCGATCGGTTAATTTGGACGGGCCAAAAATCCATACAATCTTCTTATTACAAAATTAAACCTGATCGCATGTATTCGCGATCTTTTTCAAATTCTGATTCGGAATAAATAGATTTATTGCAAATACCGTTAACTTTATTATGAATGTCAAACCAAACTCGAGGATAATCTTTGTCTTCAAGTAACCTCTTTTGAATTTCGTAATCTTTTATCGTGGTAAGATAATGAGCCATACATATACCACATTGTAATGTACGATGCATCGATTTTAAAACAAAATCTTTCCAAAAACTTATTGCCAATTTCATTCGTTCATTATTTTCTCGAAAATGAATCGATTCGGCCATCCAATGTAACGTTCGCCATACGTATGGACCAAATTGATATGAATTGTGATATTCTAAATAGGGATATGTTTTTTCGGCGTCGTAAATTTCCGACCAATCTATTCCGATTTTATTACCGAATAAACGTAATGCTTCACCTTTTCCTAAAATTAAATCGTGGATTGCGAGATCTAGGTGAAAGAAATATTCGTTTTCCCATTGAATATTATATAAAAGCGTAAGAACAGAATAGGTTACCATTTTATAAAGTTGTATCCAATTGTATTCTATTTCGAATAAACCGGGACTCAGAATCGTTTTATTAAACATATTAGAAGGGATCATGTTTGCTAAGAAAAGGAGATACGTGATAACTGTTTGATCCATTCGCAGTTTCGCCGATTCTTCGTCTTTGAATTTTGCA
Source organism: Uloborus diversus (assembly GCF_026930045.1). Taxonomy (NCBI): domain Eukaryota; kingdom Metazoa; phylum Arthropoda; class Arachnida; order Araneae; family Uloboridae; genus Uloborus; species Uloborus diversus. The sequence goes on along the minus strand of NW_026559219.1, from coordinate 47,764 downwards.
CGAAATATTTCGATATCGATCATCGAAAGAAAGGGAAATACTTTGTAACTATTAAATATTGAATCAATTTTCTTTTGAACATACGGAGAACATTTTTTTACGCTTTTGGTTAATTCTGAAGAATTTTCGTCGTGATAAAGCTTTCGTTTCAACAACTGTAACGTTTGTTTATCCATTTACCACTATCGTCTTTGTTTTTGAAATGGTGAATTTTTTTTCTATTAAATTGTTTTTTTCCCTATGAATTTGGGCTTCAATAGTTTATACTATGAAAAACCATAAAACCGATAGTGAACCGTACATTTTATGGTACTGAAGGGCTCGAGTAACACTTCAAAAAAAAAAAAAAAAAAAAAAAAAAAATATATATATATATATATATATATATATATATATATATATATATTTTTTTTTTTTTTTTTTTTTTTTTTATATTATTATTATTATACAGTAGTATAAATTTCCATGGTTCTTGTAAGAAGTAAGGAATCATGGACAATTATAATTTACTTTGCGATATTTTGGAGAACGACGTGTTTTCGGAATATATAAATTGTTTTCAAGAAAATCATCCTAAAGTTGTAAATCTTGTTTTACCTAATTGGATAGATGTTATCAAGAACGATCGAGTGCTACAAGATTTTGAAAATCGTAAAATTCATTGGTTAGATCGCGAAGTGAAGGAAAAATACGAAATTCAAAAATTACGTTATTGCGATAATATTGATATACTCGTATTCGGAACGTGGCGATTTCACGATATTAAATTACCCAATACCATTCAAACAACAATACTCGAAAAAGAGTGTCCCGAATTGACCGCTATTGCTTCCATCCTGATATCCGATCAGAAACCTCCTCCCAAATATTACGGTGTCAGCCGTTTTTATATGCAGGATTGTCGTCGCAATTGTCCATCTTGTATCGCCGCTAATTTATCGACTACCGAACCACAATGGTGTCCCGAAAAAACTTTTTTATTTGAAGCTGGAAAAATTAAAAAGGTTTCAAAGAAACGGCTAATCGATACATTCGGTAATAACGATGACGATTTTTACGGAATTTTACACTTGCGCATTCAAAATCGCATGTTTTTCGAAGCTAACAATGTAAAGTTTTTTAAAATAGGAGGTGTTTGTAAAAGCATGTTGCTGTTTAACGAATCATTTTTTAAAGATAATTCAATGAAGTTTGAATTTGAACCTTACGAAAGAGAATATGAAAAGAGAAGAAATAAAAGCGAAAGTGAAATAAATGAAAACGAGAGCGAAGGAAATGAAAATAAATCTCTCGAACAGAAAATGGAAACCATTAAAAGAACATCGGAAGATCTTTATCAAGAAAACGAAATGTTTTTTCAAAAAAGAGATACTGACGACGATACCACTTTAGCGAAAAAAATGAAGTATGGTGAAAATAATTTTTTTATTCCAGAAGGACAAGAATTTATTCCTGCAATTCCATCGCAGTTTCCCAAGGATGAAAATTCTGATGGTTATAAATTGTTATCAGAAAACGAAATTAAATTGAGTGTGTAATCAAAATGTATTTAAAAAAAAAAAAAAAAAAAAAATATATATATATATATATATATATATATATATATATATATATATATATATATATATATATATTTTTTTTTTTTTTTTTTTTTTTTTTTTTTAAATTGTTCGTACACATTGATCTGTTGAATGATTTATTAAATCTGACATTAATTCATCGTCGGGTAATTGAATGTTTTGTTTACGTGATTCGTTCTTTGTACTGATATGATTCACAGTTGCTTTCGTGTTGTAAAAGAAACTACTTCCATTTTCTGATGCAGTAATGACTAGTTCCATTGGATTTACTATAAATGATGTTGTCACAAAGCCAATTCCTTTTTTATAAGTAATGTTGGATTCCGTTCGTCCTACTTTTACTTCATCGGCGTATACGGAAATATGTTCATCACTTATCATATTTGCTGCAAATAATCCGAAAAGAGGTGACATTTGATGTAAGTTCAGACTAACGTTACTGGTTTCGGTAGAAAACAACACGTTCATTTGATCAAAATGTTTATAAATATTAGAATTTTTAATCGTGATCGCTAAAATGGATAAACGTTCTCTTATTTTAGTTTGAAATGATGACCAACTGTTTTCTTTTCCTTGACTGACATTTAGTTTTATATTATCTTCATTGATTTCACACATATTTCTTAAAATTTCGTATTGGTACCTTCTATCCGACACCGATTCCCCCTGTCGTAAATTATCTTTGAGGTTGTTGATAAATTGTTCCATTCGTTTATTTAGTTTATATTTTCTGTCTTCTGGAGTCGTATCTGCTATATCACCGCGATATCTTTTATCGAGAAACGCTTTTTCGGGTATGAGGACGGTATTCGGTTCAAAACTCAAATATTTATCCACCATAAATGTGGGACCAACCGCAACCACTCTATTTTCTTCAAAAAAAAGATGATATTTCGGAGCGATACCAAATATCTTCCTTAAATGCTCGGTGCAAATAACGTTTCGAAACGTCGGAAAGAAATCATTTTTACATTTTAAACGGTCCGTTTGAAATAAACATTGATACTTTGTCATCTTCTTTATTTTTCGTCAAAACAAAGATTACGATGAAATTCTTTACAAGGTCCATAAAAGTCGCCAAAAAATATTCAAAGTATAACAAATTTATCAAAGGGACTAAGAATGTGGCCAGTTATATAGGAAGTAATACGTTACTGAAAAAAACAGTAAAGACCATTTTTAGTAAAAAGGGCGTTTTAGCTATTGGTGTCGTTACGTCTATAGGAGTCGCTTCTAAATATATTAATCAATACATCGAAGCGAATTCGGGATGTTTTCTTTACGAAAATGGTACGATTAAATGCAAAATACCAAACCTCAGTTGTTGTCAAAAAGAATCGTCCGGTATTCCTATTTGCGATAGCGAACTTTTTCCTGCAGCCGTTTTCGAGTCGTGTGACGGATACGATGAAAATGTCGAGAAAAATTGTTGCCGATTTTGTTCTTGCGAATATCATGCGTGTGGACCCAACCAGGAATTGAAATGTCGTCAACCCACCGTCGGTGAAGCGTTAACGTATTTTGCTCAAAAGGGTGCCAATACAGTGGGTTCGGTGATTGGAAATATCATTTCATCCATTCCATATTTGAAGCACATCGTCATTAGTATTTTGGCTGTTATTTTTGTCATTTTTGTTATAAAAATGATGTAAAAAAAACAGAGAAAGATAAAAAAAAGATAGATGGATCCCTTGACGAAACAAAAAATTGCCGTAGACGATTTGATCGAAAATCAATTTCGAAATAAATTAAATTCGAATCGTTTGTTTGTTAAAAAACACGATTTTGCGCCTTTTGTTAATGTCGTCACGTTGAAACTCGTGAAACAGTTTGTTGCGGAAGCCCATGATTACATTTTTATTTTACTGCGAAATCAAAAAGAGTTTGGTTACTTATATTTTTTAAATTCCAAATCGCTTTTCGTTCCCCTTCATTTAGAATTTAATGCGAGACTCGTCGTCGATTCGCGAGATTATCACGAAATTGTCTTTGAAATTAATAAAATAGCATTAGATTTCGGTCCCAAAACATCTCCGTTGTTTCGCATCACATGTATCGAACTGCTCTATTTTTTTGTTTTGTTAGTAAATCCGCATTTAACGTGGATTTGTGTCGATTTTCACGCGCGATGCACGAAATATCACGATTATTTAATTAGTGCACCCGATCGACTCATTAAATGATACGACACGATTCTTCTTTTTTATCTTGAATTGCGTATAATTTCAGATTGTTTATGTATTTAATAACGGGTTCGTCTAATAAAAAGACGATTGGTTTTCCCCGTTCGTAAAGAATGTCTCGCGTATCGCTCATTTGCGACGAAAAACAAACTTTATGGTTAGCTAATACTAAAGCTAATTTTAAAACATTCAAGTCTCCGAAATTATTTCCCGTATCATTTTCGATCAGTCTCAGCCATTCTTTTACCAAATAGGGTAGAGGAGGTGAACGTTTGACATAGGTCTTGTCGTCTGCATTACTGATACACCAAAGATCGTGCCGAAAGATTTTATGTTTCACGCGATGAAGTCGAATCGTCGGATTCACGGAATAGGTATCGATCACGGTTATATTAGAATCTCGCGTCAAATCGAAAGAGGCCATTTTATTTTTGAGAAGACAATCCGCGTTTTGTTCGGAAAAGATTGGTGTAGTTACGATCATCGGATAACTGAGGCATAAAAACGTGTCTCGATAACAAAAACCGATGATCGCATTGTCCAAAATAACCTTTTTGATTCCTTGCGGATAATCGTAATAAACCCAATTCCATTGAACGGGCGGTACGTAATCGTATTCGGTAAACATATTATAAGGTTCGCTCACGTGTAATATGCGTTTCGGTTCGTGTCCATTGATCGCCAAAGCGAGATAACGTTTCGCGTGTCGATCGCTGCTAGACGTCAGAGAAAATTCATCGTCGATTCTGATGGGATAATCGATTATGAGACCTATATCGTCTAAAGATCCATTGTACGACATTAGAATATCTTGTAAGATGAATTGAGGATTGTCGTAGCACAAGCGTTTTCGTACCTTACCGATACTTTTCTTGTGCGATTCAAAGAAACGAAACGAGTAGGGTAGAATCGTGGAAGGTAATATTTTGAAATCGACGAGACACGGTTTCATAATGTATTGTAATTTCTGTACACCCGTTTGGTTTGACCACGATAAGATGGTATCTACGGCCATTTGTTCCTTAGAAAGAAAACAGAGTCGATAAAAAGGTTCTTCGTTCGAAGAAAAATGTTTCGAATTATGATCGTCGAAATAATTTCCTCCGGGATAAGGAATATCCGTTTCGTCCAAGTACAATAGGGCGTTTTGAAAACGAAACACGTTTTCGGACAAACGTACGACGTGTCGTGAATATTGAATTACATCCGGATTTCGTACAAAGTAAGGAGTCGAATATAAGAAAAGTTTTGCGGCACTCGAAGGAAATACAACCGTTTTATTTCCAATTAAAACGGTCCATGACTTTGCATGTCGAAATGCCGTACAAGGAGCATCTGTATTGTATAAGAATTTAAGAGCGGTGGTAAGAGGTTTCGTCTCATAACCGATATCTGTAAATTCTCTTAAACGCAAAATTATCGAATTGTCCCAATCCAATTCGTCTAAGGGAATAACGATAATTTGATCCCCGATAAGATGTATATTAGACGAAGAATGAAATTTTTGATAAATTGAAACGTATCTCTGTATGTTCATGATAAGTTCTTTGTTTAATAGATAAAGATGAAAAAACAAGTCCGATTCAATGATTGGATTTTTATGTATCCCATATTTACTCACGAAAAGGGAAGCAATAATTTTTTAAACAAATTATGGTTAAAGATAAAAACATTTAGAGACAGGTTAAAAATTTAGTGATAAAAAAAAAAAAAAAAAAAATATATATATATATATATATATATATATATATATATATATATTTTTTTTTTTTTTTTTTTTTTTTTTTTTTTTTTTAAATGTTAGTTGGAGAATTTATAAAGATCAAGATTTCAAACGTGTAAAATAATGTATTACGAAAAGTTTCTACATTCTGTGTTTGGTTCACATTATTTGATTCATCGACAATATATCCACAGCCTTAATTTATATTGTCTTTTCGTGATAGCTATCGTGATAGCAGCTTCTGCTTTTGCCGTTAAAACAAATTCTTCCAGTTGTGACACGTCATTTGCCGATCGAGTAAAGCAATTGAGATTAAAATATGTCTACGGAAGCAAAGTTGGACGTAATAAACGATGATCACACCGATTCTGACTAATTTCGATGAACACGTTCAAAATTTAATTCGATTATTAAACCTGATACACTGTACGCTCATCTATGACGGTCCGGATGATTTTCACGTCAATATACGCGATAAATTAGTTTACGCGTGTTCCATTCGATACTCACCAAAGTCGAATCATAAACCGAAACTGTTAAAAAATATTTTTCCCATCATGTTGGGATCTAAACTCGATATGGCGGTACGGAAACAAAATATGAGAGAATTTTCCGAACCTCCCCTTATCCCTTTCACGGAATTTCCTTTTCATACGGCCGATATCGGATTCACATTTTTCGTCATCAATGGGTGTCTGAAACAATTACCGACATTTTTTTCCAATGATCCCACTAGCGTACATCTCGTGCCGACGAACCATACCGCTCGTGTTTATACCTATGATTCCGACGATCGCGGTAAAGAATTGACTTTATATCTCTCGGGAGAAAAATCGAATAAATATAAACGAGGCGATCTCGTCGTTATTTTAAATAATGGTTTGGAATCTAAAGATGTTGCACATTTTTTCGATTTTTGTCCCTACGCAACAGATCACGAAACGTACATGTTTAAAATTTTCAACGAAAAATCATTCGACATCGATCATTTGTCCAATAAGATGTTTTTTACTCCGGGTCATTTATTCGTTAAACTGTTTGTCAAATATTTGTACGTACCGTTACGCGACGGTAAATGGACCGACGCTAAAAAGAAATTGAGCATCGTCATAAAATCCATTGAAAATGGTCGATTGTTGCATGTATTATCGCGTAAAACCATTTACTTTAACGAATCGAGCAACGCTTTGAAAATGACGGACGTTCCCCGCGAATCGAGTCGAGAATTGGGTATGAACGGTGAAATTTACGTCGAAAAAAACACGGGTTGTTTTCGTGAAATTTCGTTACAGACGTATCCTCTAAATCCATACATTGCTCATTTAGTCGTACGACAAGTATCCAGTAAAGTCAAACAGAATACCATAGCTCCTTTTCATCCGAGTTATTTTGGATTTTTTTGTTTGATGGGTGGATTCGAAACAAAAAATATCGGCAGAACCCATCATTTGGCGAGAAATACGTACATTTCCACGAACGACGATATGGACGCCGTCGCTAACGAGGAACCCGGAAAAAAATTGTACGATTTTTTGAACGTGCAACAAGTCAAAAAGAACGGACGCTATTTTGTCGTCATCAACGAGGCGTGTATTCCCGTCACGGAAAAATATTTTCATTCGGCACGCGAAAAATTACGCCCGTTAAAAGAATCTTTCAAATTTATCGAATGTTGGACGGATGATATTCAGTTCGTACATATACGATATAAAGCCGGATTATTATACAAACGATTGACCGATACCATTTGGATCACGACGCGCGACGAAGAATATTGGATACGTCAAATATATCGCGTCGCTTCGAAATCGGAATTTATAAAAAACATGAATAATTTCGATTATTTGACCGGATACATGACGGATCTCATTCCTTTTTTCAATCACAATTCGTTCATCAAAAATATGTTGGTATTCAGCGGTTTGAAAAATGCCGTTTTAGCGACGACCGATACGTATAGTCGCTATTTTTTAGAATCTGTATCGGCATACACGACTCTCACACCGAAACATCTCCTCGTGTGTGTTCCTGTCGATAGCTTTTCGAATCATTTCGTGCTCGCGTTGCCCTGTGTGAAAATCGCCTACATGAATTTTCGAGGGTACAACCAGGAAGATTGTATTGCCGTTCGCGAAGATTTGAAAGCATTTGATTGTTATAGGTTTTACACGGTTCGCTTGAAAATCGAAACGGAAGGATCGACATTATTTTATCCGGTGCAGGGAGAAACGGAAAACAACGAGTATATGGGCTGTCTCGTATCGACGCAACCGATGAATGTCATTCCTCAATCCATACACGTGAAATGTGTTTGCGTCAAGGAAAACGTTTACAGCATTTACTTCAACAAACCGCCTTTTGAAATTTCACAATATAATTTGACCAATCATCGCTTATCCGTGTGCCTCAGACGATTTCACGCATCGAGCACGGGAGATAAATTCTGCAGCCTGCATGGCCAAAAGGGAGTGATTAGAACCTTCAAAGACTTTCCCAAACTGGACGACAAAGAGGTGGATTTGATCGTTAATCCATATTGTTTGTTCCGTATGACGTTGGGCCAAATTCTCGAAGGAGAGATGTTCAAGGGTAAAGATTCCAAACGAATCACCTATAGCGACGGTACTTTTTCAAATACGAATGTCTTTCACGCGAAAACATTTTATTTTTCGATAGCCTATTGGGCATTCGAACATTTTTATGCTCCAAATTCTTACTCGAGAGATAAAATTAACTATCAACCCTTGAGAGGTCGTTCGAAAAGCGGCGGTATGAAAATTGGTAACATGGAATTGATAAACGGATTTCGAGGCAATGCTTTGGCATCTTGCGCGGAAGAAAAATTGTTAGAACATAGCGATCGTATTTTATTGGAAGATGACGAAACGGTTATTCCAAAATCGGTTATTTTATGTCAAGAAGATGCAAAATATTACAAAACCGAAATCGATTTCGAAATTGAACCCGTCATACAACAACTGGACGATTCGGGTAGGAAAAGAACCAAATTTTTTTAAACAAACGTGTTATAAAATTTTCCGACGTCGGTTTCGTTTTTTTTGTCACAGAACAAGGTAGCGAACGATCCCTTTTCTCTCGTCGTAGACGTTTCTCACGTTCTCGAAACAGTGGATCTAATCTTTTTTTTCGCATTCGATCGCGAGCTTTTTTACGATAATAATCGTAACTTTTCGCTCTTCGTTTTTTCTGTAAACGTTTTTTCTTCGAAATCGAATCATCCTCATTTGTCATTTTTTGTGACGGTGTCATCTATAATCTCTTTATTCTGAAAAAAATATCAAAACCGAAAAAAAAAGCTATGAAAAAAAAATTAACTTTTTTTACTGAACAAAAACGACATTTCCAAAAATACATTTATTCAGTAAAAAAAATTTTACTGAACAAAAACGACATTTCCGAAAAATACATTTATTCAGTAAAAAAAATTTTACTGAACAAAAACGACATTTCCGAAAAATGCATTTATTCAGTAAAATTTTTTTTACTGAACAAAAACGACATTTCCGAAAAATACATTTGTTCAGTAAGATTTTTTTTACTGAACAAAAACGACATTTCCGAAAAATGCATTTATTCAGTAAAAAAAATTTTACTGAACAAAACGAAATTTCCAAAAAATACATTTATTCAGTAAAAATATTTTTTTAATATTTTTTACTGAATATCTGAAAATTTCGGATATTTTTACTGAACAAATCACTCATTTCCGAAAACACCGATTTGTTCAGAAAAAAAAACGAAATTTTCGGATATTCAGTAAAAAATAGTAAAAAATTTTTTTTGAATTTTACTGAATAAATGTATTTTTTGGAAATATCGTTTTGTTCAGTAAAAAAAAAATTACTGAACAAAACGACATTTTCCGAAAAGTACATTTATTCAGTAAAATAAAAATTACTGAACAAAACGACATTTCCAAAAAATACATTTATTCAGTAAAAAAAAAATTACTGAACAAAAACGACATTTCCAAAAAATACATTTATTCAGTAAAAAAAAAATTACTGAACAAAAACGACATTTCCAAAAAATACATTTATTCAGTAAAAAAAAAATTACTGAACAAAAACGACATTTCCAAAAAATACATTTGTTCAGTAAAAAAAAAATTACTGAACAAAAACGACATTTCCAAAAAATACATTTGTTCAGTAAAAAAAAAAAAAAAAAAAAAAAAAAAAAAAAAAAAAAAATTACTGAACAAAACGACATTTCCAAAAAAATACATTTATTCAATAAAATTATTTTGTGTCCGATTCAAAAATAAATTGTTGAAAGAATGATATTGCATAACCATAGATCAAATCCAAAAAAAAATTACTCAAATGTGAAAACCAATAACCGCAATAAACGAATCCATTCGAAACAACCTCAAATAGTTTACGTTCTTGATTGTTTCAAAAAATACCGATTTTCATAGTCGCCACGATATTTTGCAGTAGTCTTGACTCTATAAATGAAAATCACGATTCGGTATGTGTCCAAATGATAATTGATAAGTTACATTTGTATACGTTAAAAAACCTAATGCCATGGATCAGTGAACATGGTGGATGGGAAGGACTTATCGCTTATAATACCAATCATACTAACAACGATGAAAGGGTAAATGGTTCTCAAAAAGGGTCACTATGGTATGGCTTTTCATGTTTCGTTAAAAAACACTCGTTTTGCTTTTTGTAGCAAAAGTAAGTCACTATTTGAATGTTAGATGGAAAGAAATTTAATTTCCCTCACCCCTCCCTGAACTAATTCAA